>NW_010135001.1:0-29652 GCF_000699245.1 Pterocles gutturalis
AGAAGGTGGGGGAAGGCAGCGTTGTTCTCTCGTTAGAAACCACTGAAGCGGGGAAGGGGCATCGGAGGTGAGATGCCTGGTAGGTTGCCCGCCGCCCTTGCACATCCCTGTCCCAAAGAGGTACAGCTGGGGGTGGGAGGCAGCATCCACTTTCTGTTCTGCCCTCCCACCTTCTGGAAGGATCATCACACCTAGGGGATGGTTCCAGTCCAAATGGGTCAGCTGAGGCCGGGGTCTGTCCTGGGAGTCCCCCCAAGGGTGACACTGCCACTCTGATCACACAACTTGAGGGACAGTGTGCTCCTCAGGTGTTTCCCTGCCGGGCCCAAGGGGGTCACGGCAGCTTGCTGGGGTTACCTGTTGTCCATCGGGCTGCCTTGCTGTGCTGCCATATATTCCCAGCCAGGAGAATGTGTGAAAGCAGGAAGATCGGATTTCCTTTGCTTTGTTGTCAAGGCTTCTCCTCAGCCTCCGGTTCCCAAGCTTTATTGTCTTTATAAATAAGCTCACTCTCCCCAGACTCTTTGGTGTTGTGGATGCAGGAAAAGCCCACATTTCTGTTTTATAAATATGATTTATAGCAGAGCTGTCAAGTCACCATATTAATTGCCTCTGGTTTGACTACCCTCTGCAGTTCTGTATAGCCTTGCTTTTTTCTGACAAGACCTTTGCTAGATCAATTTAAGGCTCAGCTAAGCCAAAGCATACCACTAGCTACCCAATCATACCAGTAATAAAAACTCCAAAGGTTCACCTATCCACTTTCTGACACCTGCTGCCCTCCAGGTATGTTGATGCACTAGATGCCGTTGATGTGCTAGGCAGAAGGCACTCACATTTTATGCAGCTGCATTGCTCTACGGGGCTGACAGGAGTCCAGAGCAGATGGGATTATGGGGATGTTGAAACAGCCTTCAAGATCTGTCAGGAGAGCAATTTTTACCATACATACAGCCAAGGATCAGGCTTGTTGAATAAGAATGTTATCTTCAGTCACTCTATGGATCAGAAGCAGACTTGAGTTCATGATTCATTTGCAGTTTAGCTTCTTCTTTTGAGGAAAATCTGCCTACATTGAAGACTTTTGCCTTAGTGTTTCACCAAGCACACACATCTCTCTGTCTCTCTCAATGTGCTGCGGTGACAATCCTCTCGTCATGTGCCTGGGACAGTGAGAAAAAAAAGCCTATGTGATTGGGAGCAGTGGTAAGCATTTTCTGAGTCATGGACTTGCTGCTCCACATAGTGCCTGCACACTGGTGCAGGAGAACAACTCGGTGAAGGAGCACAATTAACGGTTCAGATTACTCTTGACAGTTAGTTTCAGTTGCTCAGCTGCTGCTCAGAGAGAATTGATGGATGCCTTCACACTGGTAATTTCAGGAAACAGCACTGCTCCTCCCACACTTCATGGAATGGAGAAACCACGTTTCTGGCCCTTGTGCCAAAGCACATCCCGATGGCAGAGAAATACACAGAGATCCAAGGTATGAGGAGGAACCAGATCTGCCAACAACAGCATGTGGCTGGAGGTTCTAGCTTTCTGCTAGCCTATTCTTCAAGCAACAATCTTCTGTGCTTCTTCAAGGGCCTTTTGATCTTCAGCCTGTTTCATCTCCCACCCAGTTGGGAGCATTTTTCAACTGTGTAATTTTACTGATCCAGTTGATCTAGCTCACACTGTTGCTGAGGCAGATTTCTGCCGGTACAGGGGTAGAAAACAGCAGCCAGGGGTGTGGTTTTTTAAGATGACTGCTAGTAACAAGCCTGAGGAGAGCCCAATGTTGTGCACTGTACTTCTGTCTCACTGCTCCACTCTGTAGGTTGGTGGGTGCCAGCACTGCTCTGCTGCAGACCACAGAGATGGGTGTTTACCTTGTAAACTGTCAGCCTTTGCTTCTGATTAAAGGATGTGGTCTTTACAGAAAGACAACAAAGGCATTAGCCCAGCATAAAGCTCTAGCAAGCACCAAGCTTCAAAGCCCTGTTGCTTTTACTGAGTTACATTAAACTATGCTACAGGCCTCGCCTTGATACACTGGGATAGCAAGGGAAGAGCAACCTGGGTCGTGTTTCAGGTCTCGCATAGGTTTTAGCACAGATTTGGGATCGTTGCTCTTGCTCCATAGCCCCTGCTGCCCTGAGCCTCTGATCTGTCTGCCACTACAGGGTCACAGAGCAGGAGAGACCATGACACTGTACTGGGCATAGGGGAAGGGACCTAGCAGAAAGCCAGGCTTTGAGAAGCCCTGCTGAAAAGCATAATTCTAATTTGCAGATAGTTTGGACATTGCTCCTTTTCTATGGGTTCTGGTCACCCTAGACATGTCCCACACGTGCCCCAGCACACAGAGTGGATAAGAAGTTATTGAGGACTGAGTACCACTCTCTGCTGAAGGTCCTGGCCTCTTCTTCCCATCTTCCTGCAGCCTGAGCCGCAGCATCACAAAAACATCTGTTTGAAGGAGGTGCTGGGGGTTCCCTCTAGTCCAGCTTTCCACTTGGACCAAGACTTCCCACCACTTGATCAAGTCAGACATGGCTTTGTCTATCAGAATCGCCAGGCACAAAATTTTCAGATCTGTTTCTCTACTGCTTTCTTTAGGATGCTGCTTTCATTGCCCTGAGGATCCAGGTTGTTTTTTAATCCTGCCTAATGATGAATTTCATAAAGCTTGTAAGATATTTCAGGGATTTGAGCCAGCAAGAGAGTGGGTAAGAAATATGTGCGGGAGGAACTGCATGCTAATGAGTACTATTGCCTTCTCTACCAAACGCAGCAAGAAGCAGATCCCAATGCTTTCTGTACAAAAGCAGCTCAGAGATCAATGCAGAAGACAGCAATACCAGACATGGTAGATGAGTGAGAGATATTTCCTAGCTCTTCTTTTCCAAAAGCTTGAGTAAACCCTTCTAGAAGACGCAACCTGTACAGATGTGTACACATGTGCTGAAGCTGCTGCATCTACAAATTCACCACCCTAGGCACAGGAAAGTGTCATTGTACCTTTTCCACCCTGATTGCTCATCATGTCAAAGCTAGTGCTGACTGGCCTCCCTTACTTGGTTAAAGTGCTGCTTGCCTTGGGGAAGTTGGCTTTTGCAATACTTGCAGATTATGTAGAAGAAATCTAGCTTTGTCAAGTTTTGTTAATCCTTTAGTTCATTATCTGAATTCATAGTAGCACTAAATCTTGAATTGGTTAAATATAAGAAGGTATTCAAACCAGTCTAAGAGTAAAGGAAATCAATGTTTTACTAGGGCGCTACACTGGAATATTAGGAGCTTGGCTCTCACAGGGATCACAAATAGCTAAACTACAGGATCAATAGAACTACACATGGCTGTTATCTGGATAAAGGAAATAATCAAACAAGGATATAATATCTGTACTGTAAAGTATCTAGTGCATCTAAACCACCATTGCAGTTCTACAGTAGTTAAAAAGCTAACATCATAAAAGTGCTCAGATATTTACAGCTCCAGCTTGCTGCTGTTAGTAGTGTTACAGAGAACCTAGGACTACCATAAGATGTGCAATAAAAATACAGAGAGACGCTTCTTTCCCTCACTATCTAGACAGATTAAGAGAGGGAGCTAACACAGGCAGAGGGAGCAGAAATGGTGAGGTTTGATGAGAAAGCTGAGAACAAAGACCTAGCCCAGGGATACATCTTAGCCACACTGTATAGCAGCTACTAGGGAGGTAAGCTCTAGGAGCCTGCTAAGAAGAAGGGAAGCTCCTGTGTCCTCTGTAACAAAGCAGTGTCTGGAGAGACACCAGCCGTGACTACTTCGTGTTCTTACACCTTGAGGACTAAGCCTGGGAGTGCAGATTAAGAAGTGGCACCAAGGTAAACTGTGGCAGCAACACTAATTTGCCAGTGCAAGATTCTCCCACACTTGGCCCAAGCTCCTGGGACAGGACTCCCTCAAGCACAGTTTGCATTGCTATTTGCAAGTCAGGAATGGGCACTTGGCCTTTCTGCTTCCCTTTGGAGGGCCTCAGTGCCCGCAGGAGGTTAACAGGATTAAAATGTGTTTTATCTGTCTGAACTCAGCTCTCCGGAGGTCAGCTCCCTCCCTAGACATAATGTTGACATACACAATGTTACGTAGACATTCCACCTCCTTTCTCAGGAGCAAAGTCCAGACTGCCCCACCAGCCATTCCTAAAAACTGTTTAATTTTTATCCGCCCCCAAGCCCTGTGCTGCTGCCATTAGTATTTTCTGTGGCAGCCCTGAACAGATTCACACTTTTTTGCAGTACTGGCTGTACACCCAGAGTCGCAGAGTGTCCTTGCCCAAAGGGACACTGCACAACAGCAGAATGTGGGATAGCGTGACAGTAAACAGGCTTGTATTCTGGAGAAGGAGAAATAAGAAACTACCTCTGTCTCGTCCATAACTTCCCCCATCCTTTGTGCCTTCCTCAATGCCTAACAGTGCTACAAGACTTTGAGAGGGAACTACCATGTCGTGTCCTTCCAACACAGGGCAGAGCATCATGTCAGGTGAAAGAAAAAGGCAAAGTGCAAAGGCTCAGAAATCTCAGCTGTCACCTACTCTGATGCACACAGTGGGAAAATCACATTCACCAATAGGGAAACTGAGGCAAAAAGATGGGGAATCACCTGGTAGCAAGTGTTATGAAAGAGAACCTAAAGCAGTAGGCAAGACTAGACATTTGACTTAAGGGTGAAGGCAGTAATATAGATGAAGGGGAGAAGAAAAAGAGTGCAGCACTTGGTTGCACAGCTCACACAGTAATGCCACTGGAAAGCTGCTTATGGCAGAGCTCTTTGTACTCACCTTCCAGCTTGCCCAACTGGTTATGTTCCACTAGGTCCCAGGTGCATCTCAATGCTTAGCTATTTCTTTCAATAGAGCCACTGCTTGGTGTTTGTCTTCGCCAGAGCTTCTTAAGTTTTTTGACAGTGCTGCTCTGCTCCTCTCCAGACCTGGTAGCCTGGAGCTACCAAGGAACCACTGAAGGGTAACTAGGTGTCCTAGGGCAGGAGACAGTTGGCAGTAATTTGGGAGAGGCGGGGGGGGGAGTAGAGAATCATAACAGAAGAGCTAAGATACATCTGAATGGACAGTAAATTAAAGCCTGGGTGTGGAGCACCCGGAGTGGTAAATGTCAATAGCAATGAGCTTAGCGTTCACCAGGACATCAACATGTTTAGGGGTAGTTCCTCCAGGCACTTAGACTGGGAAAAAAAGGACAATAACTAAATCATAGTGACTCACAGAGGAGGGACAGGATAAGAAACTGAACGCTGTCATCTCCTAAAGCATATGAAAAGGCACATGCAAAAACAAGCCACGCTAAGAATGCAGAAGACATAAGAGCTCCTTGTTCTGTGTCATCATAAGGACTTCTGACCACAGCACCTGGACACAGACCTTGGTTCCCAAATTGTTAACAGTCTATTTGGACACAGCTCTTGGTGCTCATAAATCTGCAGTAAGAGAACAGAAGTGAGTGCAATTGGTTCTGTTTTAAGATAAAGTAACTATTGAGTTTTGCTGTATTTTTTTTTCCTGCTGCTGGTGCCTCCATTGCCCACCTCTGCACTGGTTTCTGTCCAATTCAGCCTTCTCTTCTGCTCTACTTTCAGCAGCTCCTCAGCAACACAGCCCTTACCAAGGCCACTCATGTCTCACACAAGAGCTAAAAACCCCCATAGCCCTGTTCGTGGCCAGAGCGTGGCCCACAGACCCTTGAAGCACCAGAGTCCTGCAGGTCTGTTTGCCAGGTTGAGCCATTCCCATAGAAGGCCTTCCTTCTCCTCCCTAGTGCAAGAAACAGGCAAGCATGCAACGTAGTCCCTGAGGTTTTCCTTCCCGAGAGGTCTACCAGCCCTCTTGCCAAACCTAACAAGCCTGGTGAAATCAGAGCTGGAAAGGCCTTTAACAAAGCATGTCCAGCATACGGAGAAGGTGATCAGGGAGGCTTTTGCAGTGCTATACTGTGTACTTCCCCTCTACCTTGCTCTTGGAAAGTCTAGATGAGGACTGGATGTTACAAGTTTCCTTCCACCACTGTTTGCCTCTTTTAAAGGTGAACTCCCAGCCCTGCATCTCAATGTGGTCCAGTAAGCAGCTCAAGGACCAGATCCTGGTGCTATGGGATTTCAGCTGGTCCACTGCACTTGCCTCCATACGTACATGGTGGAGAATGCAGGCTGGTGGCATGGCCTCTCCTGGGCCTGTACAGGATAAAACCACTTTACAGAATCATAGAATCATAGAATCATTGAGGTTGGAAAAGACCTCAAGGATCATCAAGTCCAACCGCCAGCCCACACCACCTAACTCCCTAAACCATGTCCCTAAGCACCACATCTACACATTTCTGGAACACCTCCAGGGATGGTGACTCCACCACTTCCCTGGGCAGCCTGTTCCAATGTCTGATCACTCTTTCAATAAATAAATTTTTTATAATATCTAGCCGAAAAATAGAAGAAGACCTGCCCCAACAAGAAGTTTCCAGAACCACCAAGCTGGTTATTCTTAACTACTATTAAGCAGAATCTAAACACGTGCTGGAGCATCTCCTCATCCAAGACCTTAATTCAGAAGAAACCAGATCCTATCAGAGAGAGCTGAGCTGCCTTGAGAAAGTCTGCGCTTCTTTTCTTTGTGAGCTACCGGTCTTTGGAAGATTAGAGTAAAGCTGTTCCAAGAAACCCAAATGATCATTTCCTGCTGGAGCGCAGTATTTAGCTCTTGGGGTGGCACAAATTACAGCATCCTTATTTTTATTTCAGTATTTATTTGAATGAAATGTACAACAGAAATGCGATGCTGGCTGTATTTTAAACCCACGAGCACTCTGTAAACAAGCTCAACCCAGAGAGATTTGCATGTTTCTTCTTGAAACATAAGGAGAACCAGCGAGACTGAATAATTGAAACCATTCATGGAGACTTCATTTTCTTGTTTCTTTGTTGAACCTCATACAATTGGCCTCAGCCCATCGGTCCAGCCTGTCCAGATCCCTCTGTTTGATGCAGAAGAGGCTGTATTCCTGAAAGGATTCAGAAAGACTGACACCTCTCATTTCTGTGACAGTTGTCTATTCTATAGGAATCTGAGGAAAAGCTTTGCATTTTTTTTTTCCCCAGAAATCTTTGTATGTGATTTCAAAGCTTGCTTTGCTTTGTGAACTCCAAACATGTCTGAACAACCTGGGTGGTTTAACACATTACAGCAATGTGTTGACATATATATGGAGTTTTCCTATGTCTGAGCTAGCCATTTGCTGTTATTTCTGATGCTTTTTGCAGAAGGGGACCCTTGTAGGGAGGCATAGCCAATGGAAATCACAGGATGCGTTTTCAGCCCTTTCTCAGGCAGCACAGGCACAGCCATCTTCCAGCTTCTACCTTGTACATTGCTCTGACAGGCTGTTGCTTAGGCTGCTACTGTGCCTTCTGGCACCTAGAGGTGAGCATACCAGCAGAGAAGTGACCGCTATCTTTTGGGGACGGGAGTGGTCAGGATACAGCACCATCCAGAGCTGGTTTGGGACATCCTGTGCCTTAGAGACCTGTCACTCTGCCAGGCACACAGGCTCTCTTGGTAACTTGCTGTGGCATGCCTCAGCAAAGGCTGGCATGACCTCAGGCTGGAGACTTGTCACTGAACACTCACGTTGTTTTGTCAGCTGAGCATTCGCGTTCCTCCTTCAGCACTCCTGGGTCGAGACTCAGCCTTAGCTCACTGTGCCCCAGGAGCTGGCACCCTTCTGCCACCTGCTTGGGCGCCTGGCATGTGTGCAGCATGGCTGGCTGGTGATGAGCTATGCCTGGCATTTGCCACCCCTGAAATCAGGCCATGAGGAAGGCTTCATAGTCAGTTCCTCAAATGTTGAATTCTGCCACCTCTCTCCAAAACCTGGTGTATTCTTTTTAATGTATCTGTTGGCCTCCGAGCTCAGGAGACAGACTGCACCTGGCACCCATCCACTGAAATTCCTCCTACTTCTACTGCTCTCCCATTGTTGGGCTCCTTGCTTTCAGGTTTGAAGACCCTGAATTAGGGCTCTTCTGACCAGCAAAAGCACAGCATGGCACTTTGTCTGGGTTTGTAATCAGCTGGCTCATCAGATGATGCTGGCTTCTCCCCTCCCTTTTCCCTAGTTACTGATAAACTCTACAAATACTGATAGTTTTTCCCTGATGTTACTCTTTTCTTTGTAGGTGACTCCAGCTATGATGTTTGTAAAACAGGCAGGGGCAGGGCGGTCTCCAGCCAACAATCTGGTGCACTAAAGGCTCACCAGTCAGCAGCAGCTGTAGGCTAATACTAGCACTTAAAATAAGGACTTTTCACTGTAAAAAATGGGCAAACCCTGTACTAATCCTGTTTCAAAGTTGGAGAGAAAACTGTAACCTGCCAGAGATGGGCAAAGTTTGCAACAAATACTCGGGTGGGATGATCTAGTGTCATAAAGTGTGCTTTGGAAAACCTGGATTCTGCATCTGGCTTTTTTCCACTGAGAAAGTAATTTTTCCGTGTCTTGGTTTCTCTCGGTAGAACAAACGGGAGATTTGCTACCGACTTCCTTTCAAAAAGGAACAGAGAATAGTCTGTAGGTGCGAAGGGTTGTGAGTGGTGCTGACTGACACCTACTGGTAAACTAAACACAGTTGATAAGGTAACTCCAGAAGCTGGGCTGTATCTGGGGGAGATGGGGGAAGGTGTGGTGATTTGTGTGTTCTTTTTAAATATGAAAAATTATGCTTGCTCGTTGTTGAGACAAATGCATCATACTCTTGGAGAGACACAAAGAAGAGACACTGCTGGGAGCTTTCCATGCTTGTGGCCATGGCTGGTTGGGCCTGCCCCTGGCCAGATGCCTGAGCCTGCTTTCAGACATCTCTGCCATGCCCCTCCCTGTGCACATCAATGAATCTCTCCATGCCTCACCTGTACTTTGACACCGGGGTTAGGACACTGCTTTCTTTCCCCTTAACTGGATCTGAGAGCACGTTTAGGCAAGCTTCTCCTTTGGAGCACATGCAGCACCTGCCACAGTGCAGCTCAGATCCTGGCCGCTGCCACTGCCGGCACAAATAACCATGGTGGTGTTATGTCTTCAGAAAACCTTATACTTTTCTAAACCTCCTTCTGAAGATTTTTAACCACCTCAAGGCACAGCTATCTTCTGCAAGACAGGGGCTCCCTAGCCAGACCTGGTAGTTTAGAAGGCATCCCCCTCTGCAAATTGGAACAAAACACAGCCATGCACCTGCTGTCAAGGAAAAACTACTTTACTTTCCCCATGAGACAGATATCATCTAAATAATGCCAGCTCCTGATGGGAGGCCTGACAGCACACATGTGAAAAGAGACTGTATGAACTTACTGTTCAGTGTATTTATGTTATTTCTCAAGCAGCTTGAACACACGATTGACAATTACACACAAGCAGTTGCTGGGGACAAGTGATTGCCTTGCCCTACTCTAGGACCCATCATATACACGACAGCATGTTGGCAAGGAACAGACAAGGCACAGTTGCACGGAGATGTACAAGTAAGAGAAGACACTAATGCAGGCATAGGCACATACCAGTGGCAGAACTTGTGTTACACTGAGCACCACTGGCACCACCAAAATCACAGCACAGGGTGAAGGAAGTGGTCTTTCTGCCAGAGAGGGGGAAAAGAGCTTGCTGACCAGGCTGTTGATGACACCCAGCAGACCACTGCAGCGTGTGGTTCTTCTCTGATCTCAGCCAAAGCTGGTTCAAGGCAGCTTAGCTGACTGCTGCCCCTTGCCCCAGAGGAGAGGGGGCTGCCAGGTTGTTCTTGTCAGTGGGAAGGGGGGAGCCCTGGCAAGCTGGGCTTGCTGCTCCTGTGGTTGCCATGGGCAGGCAGAGTGAGGGGCAGACATCCCTCCCAGCCGCAACGGCCCCATGGGGACTCCATGCTCTCCCTTTGCAGGGGAAAGGTAGCTTCCCAGGATTTAGGCACGAACAAACCCTGCAGTGCAAACACAACCGTTTTGCTCCTCCTGCTGCCCTAAAGGGCATCCCACATTGTCTGTGTCCTTGTTCCCTGAAGCTGATGGTCACTGTCCCTTGGATCTAAGCCCAGCTGCCACAGCATTGTCCTCTTGCCTCACCTGCCTTCCCTGACACTTAGGGGGTCCCTGTGCAGAAAAGAGCAGGGTGGTGGTGGAGGTTGCCTCCTGGAGTGTGGTGACAGCAGGGTTCTTGTGCTGCACTGCAGTGGCTGCAGCATCCCTGCTTCAGTGGGTGAGTTATCCGTGGGGCTGGTCCGGCAGATGCTTGGCACAGCTCATGAGGGGAACAGAAACACTGGGCAATGCAAAGACAGAAGTTTTGTGTCACCTTTTCTGTTGAGCAGAACAACCAAGCAACACTCTTGGTGAAAAATCTGAAGCTTTCTAAAGCCAGACCTTAGAGATAATCACTTTCATCTCCCTTTTCTTCTCAGGATCTGAGTTGAGAATCCTGTTGTCCTCACAGTAGTTGTTGCTATGTTAAAGAGCTGAGTCTCAGCCAGCAACATGCCTTCCACTGACTCCACCAGCACAGAACCAACCCTCTGAAGCAGTCAGTTGCTGCTTGGAACCCTCCTACAGTGCCAGACGTAGTTCTTCACAGATCAATATCCCATGTATTTGATATCTATGCAGTAATGCAGACTCAGGACCTCACCTAATATTCTGAGTCTCTGGAAAAGGCAGGCACTGCTTCAGAAACTTCAAAAGAGCAGCCTATATTTTTGATTTTGCCATTAGGCCTCAACCATAGTCCGCTATTGAGCCAGGATCTAAAACAAGGTCTTACAAATGAATTTAAGGAAGAACCTTCTTCTGTGCCTTTCAACACACAGAGCGCTCGTTTCATTAACCACAAGGGGCTGTGTGCACTCTTCAAGCCCATTAGAGAGCAGGTAGCTCCTCTGTTCAATTGCAACTTAACATACGGATTTTCTCTTTAATTAAAATTAGTGAAAAAGAAAAAGGCCTATTTCAGGAAGTTCTTCTGACATAGGCTGTTTTCTTATTTATAAAGGCAATAGCTTCAATGCTGAGAGTAGGAGGAAATAAGCAACATCATTGTTCTGAGTTCAGCTGGAAAAGCTGAACGTAAGAAGCTCTTCCTCAATTCTGAATTCAGTGGGAGTAAAGAAGCGTGGCAATGTCTCACAGATGTCTTATCCCCGACAGCAGGAGCAGCTGGTTGGAAGTGAGCTGTGAAACCCTGCAGTTCCTGCATCCACACCTCTTGGCTGAAATCTAAGCTCACTGTGGGCTGGGTGACAAGGTCTCACAGCTCCTGCTAGGCTCTGGCAGCTGAATGACGCTCTGCTGCAGTTTATCAATGATCTCTCGTAGCAGTGACAGCCCTGGAGCCTGGGCCACCTGGGGACAGGCCTGATCCTGAGGTCCTTCAGTCATTCAGGCTTTCCCCCAGAACACAGTGACACATCCATCTTGAAAAGGTGGCAATACAAACTGCCCCTGCACAACATCCCTGCACTGCACAGCACACTGAACAGTGTAGCATTAGCAAGAGTTGTGAGGAGTGGTCTGGGACAACTCACATTTCCACTGCCTTTAAGCCTACGGAGCCTATTTGAGGTTAACTCTTGTAGAATACCAGAGACTAAAATATTCGAAATACATTTACAGTGGGCCTGTAATAGCTGCAATAGTCTGCATCAACTACAAGGAAAGAGAAGTCTCAGCAAAGCGAAAATGTCTGGGAAAGAAGTGTTTTGCAAGTGATTGAAAAACTAATATTCATCTCATTTTCACAATATTCCTAAACTGAAATGGTGTCAGCACCCACAACTTTAAACAAAATAGTTTCCTTCTCAAAACTTAGGATAAAAAAAAAGTGTCACAACTTTGTACATATGGTGCTGGTTTTGTGAAGTGCCTTGAAATGCAATTTAAAGAGTGTGAAAATAGGCAATGTAAAGAGATTTCTTAATGTCAGCAGCAGTGCTAGAAACCATATAACCAGAGGTCTGTACCCTGACACTCAGATCTTGGACTCTAACAGGAACAACTGCCTCTCTGTTTATGATATTTCAGATCTCCTCCCAACTCTCATTTTAGTTATAGAGAGTAAGGTGTTAGTATCCTCTTTTTTCAACATCTGAATCTAAGGAACAGAGAGGATTACCAAAATGTTCTGGAAACAAACTACAACAGAACAAAACTGCTGGTAACCAGGTAGACACAAATAACTAAATTCCTCCTTTCTACTTCACACTAATTATTATATTCTTCCTTGTTTACATGATTACCACATCTTTGCTGTGCAGACAATTGTGTGTTTTGGGAACAAGTTCCAATGTGCCACTCTGGACATAAGTGTTCAGAGTTCTGGGGTCTCTACTTTGTTGGGAAAGGATAGATAAAAGACTTTGCATCAGCTTGTTCAGAGGCAGAAAACTAACACATTTGTCTCCAAATTTCTATCTACTCCAGAGATACAGGGGCCAGAAGTTCTAGCTCGGTGACATTACACATCATTATGCTGGAAAAGAGCATCCCTGATTTTTCACATCACCAGTTCCTGGCAATATTTGTCTGCATCCAGCTGTCCTGATTTTTCTAACAGTGGGGAAACAACTGAAAGTGACTTAGTACTATGGGAGGCAGACTGAGAGCGCTGGGCTGTTTGCTAGAAGTGCACATCAGACTGCATCTGGATGTTCTTGGGCAGCTGAGATCCCAGCACATTTGACCTGGGAAAGATGGGGTAGGCCCCATTTTGGGAAGAGTTGCCACTCAGGTTGTTTCCCCATACACGTTCCATTCCCCAGCTTTCTGCTTCTTCTTTCCCCAGCTGGTCTAGGCTCTGGGGAAGCTGCTCTTCCTGACTGGGTTCTTCCTCCTGTGAATCAGAAGAAAGAGTGAACTGCACTGTTAGCAAGCTACCAAGAAGTCTAGCAACGCTCCAGGAGAGAGACAAAGTGTGCTTGATACTTAAATATCTTCCCACATTCTTCCAGAAATTAGTACAACCTGCCTGTCTATTAAAAGATCCAATAAGCTGTTTGCTGCAATGCACCAATTAATGTACATTCAAGCATTAGACAGTCATCCCCTTTTGCCCTCCACAAGAACATTCACAGAAATCTGAGGCCAAAGTAAATCTGCAAGCAAACACTTGAATAATCTTTTGGGCATGTTCACATGAGAAGTAGGTCTCTCCAAACTACTGTTTCAGATGGGAAGGGATCACAGCACTACTCTGCCAAAGAGGCAGGCTCCTTTCTGACTCAGCTAGGTCACTGTGTGCTGTTGGACTATTCTCCTTATGAAAGCCATGAAGACGTGAAGTAATTTCATGGCTCCCACGTGCCTACCTGCCTTTGACTTCAAAGCTGAAGACACAAAATACTCTGACTGACTGAATACAGGCAGTCTTTGGCAAAAGCCACAAGTCTGCCATGAGGCGCTATGGGCACACTGCTAACAATCTTCCACCTTGTGTGATAAATAATCTACAGGCAATATGTTAAAATCACAGTCCACAACACTAACATGAGCTGGTCTTGCTGAGAAGGACAGTACGATCTTTTTTGAAGTCTGAGGATAAGCAGATGCAAAGAAACTGAAGACAAGTGAATTGCATCTGCTGCCACAGGAACGAGCTTGGCCTCAAAGAAGCTGGAAGGTGTGTTTAAGAGTACCACTATGGTGACATGAAAGCAAGAAGCTTTTTGTTACTGTGCTTAAACAGAAGAGGCTTGATCATTCAAATACTGACCCTGCCCAACCCTTTTTGTCTTATGTCAATGGGGACTGGGAAAGCAAAGATGGTACCAGGTCCATTCATGTAGCAGGGCAGGTCACCCACCCTGAAGCCGGTTCAAATGCATGGTGGGGGGCTACCAACCTGGCTAACATCATCCAGTGGCTTGCCTGACAGGTCCTTCCTCTTCAGCTTGTTTCTTTCCAGCATGTCTAGCTTGTTCACCACCGCATCAATCTTGGAGCCAATGCTGTTTATGGACTGCTCCAGCTGCAGCACACGTTGCAGGAGACTGAGGAAGACATGGAGAACATTTACAAGCTTCTTCTGATGACGAACAGCAGGATTTGCAGCAGAAATCTTACAGACAATGGGACAGACCTCAAACAGGAGTGAACGCTCCACATCAGAGAGCTAATTCATAGCCACTGAAGACATAACTCCCTGCTACACTGTTTTCATCTGTCATCAGTGATTCTTCTTAGGATGGATTCTAACCCATTTGGACCACAATATAATCCCATTATTAAATGTTGCACCTGCCTCTTGTTTGACATGGCCCTATGTGGATTGCTCAGTGTTTCTCAGTAGCAGAATCAGGATCTCCTGATTCTCTGTGCTGTATTTATCCCACGCTCCTGCTGTGGAGGAAACAGCCAAGTATTATTCTCAGACCTGGAGGATGAAGGCTACCTATGCTATAAATCAACGATATTTATTACCACAGGACTTTCTGTAAGGACTTCCCCTGGCCCAGTCATCCAAGCTACCTTCTGACCTGAAACATGACAGCATATTGCCTGTGGCCAGCTGACAGCTGCAGAGGTTATTCAAGAGGCAGAAAGAAAAATTTCTTAACCCAATCTTTTACACAAACAAGCCAGCTACATTACAAGAACTGTCCCAGTTCTCTCCTGCCCTGCTCATTTACACATGTGCAAGATAAAAATGGACAAGATCTTACAGAAACAGCTCAGCACCAGTGTAAAGAGTTGCATCAGGGAAGGAAGCAGCAGGGAATCAGACCCCTCATTTTCAGAGGGATTAAACTACTGCCAGCACAAACATACACTTGGAACTCTTCTTCGGAGACCCAGGTGGCCTTATTGCTGTGGTTGTTCCTTGCTTCCACATAGGTAAGATTCTCATCCAGGTTGTTGTCACCATAGGATTTCCCCAAGTTTTCAATCTCTGTATTCAGAGCAACCTAGAAGATAGATAAGGAAAATCCTGTGAAGTTGGATACTACCTCTGTGTCAGTTTCACTTTGAGGAACACAGAGCTTCACAGGCAGTGATATACTCAGCGGCTATTCAGGCAGAGCTGGAGCTGTATTTGAGTTGCCTGTTTAGTTTATACCACAAACACAAAGAATCCTGCTGCCACTTTGGGGTGATCTCTACCAAACAGAGGGTTTCTTTCCTTGCCCTTTTTTTACCCTTTTTGCCTCTAGGTCATGCTTCATCTGCTTTTGCTCCTCTTCATCAAGGATGTGGTTGCCATCTTTGTCAAACCTGGAGAAGGCTGCTGTGATCTCATGGTCTGCATGGCCCAGTCTGAAAATGAATAGAAAGAGAAAGCTGAAGGCACTGCATTACACTGTTAGGCTCTAACAGTGGAGTATGCCTTTGGAAATTAGTGTATTGTTTCCTCCTGCCAGTGACAAAACTAAACATCCCAAATGGGAAAGAGATAACAACACAAATCCATTTAGAACAGGAAATCAAACAGGTGAGGAAAAATGGTAACTATTTTTTTGAATCTTACATTGCCCAGATCTGAGCTAACTGCTCTCCCAGCCTTGAAAACCAGAGAATTTAAATTACATGTATAACCAAGAGAAAGGGATAAGTGGTCATCCCTCAAGCTGACTCACTCCTTCAAGCTGTTCTTGAAGTCTTCAAAGCCCAGTTCCTTCGTTCCATTCTGCAGTGCTTTCTGCACATCAGAAATCCGCTCCTTCTTCAGCTTCAGCCTCATGAGTGTCCGGTTGTAGCTCTGTTACGAAAGATGCAAATGGACATGGAATCATGCAGGCAGAACAGTGAAAAATAGGGCAGAGTGGATAAAGCAATATGGGTGAGCAGATGCAAAGTAACACAAAGAGATTTTAAGCTTTCCATAAGCAAAAATACAACACTGCTGAACAAGCCCAATCTCTAAATTAGAATCACGCCTTCAAAGAAACACCAACATGCTAGCCAAGGTCTCCATGATGAAGTTTGCCCTCTGCTTTTCTCCTCCTGACTCTTCCTTTATCTGAGCTCCCAGTCACCAGCTACTTAGGATTATGTCTCAAATACCATTCTTTGCAGAATACTGGCCCCACAGCACAGAGCTGTGAATTTCCAGGACCCTGTCTGGAATTTGCCCATGGGAAATCCAGAGGTAGCCCACTAGATTTGCACCACTGTAACATGCTCAGTTTAGCAAAATAGGACCTGCCATTTTATTGACCAAAATATCAAGGACTGAAAGAGCTTTGTCCAGAGACTGTTCTGGGAAGAAAAGTCTCTCAGAAACACTACCAGCATGCTCAAGTAACAGGATTCCCCCAACTTCTGCTTTCTCATCTCCCCTTTGCCAAAGGATGTGGGAGCTTGATTTATCCCAGAAAGGAACTGACTCCTGTGTGCACCAAGAAGGTGAATTTGGAGTTGGCAACCCTGGTTTTTCTCTAGTAAATTCCATGTAGGTCAAGGACTTCCAGAAAATGCTTCAGGATTTAGCTAGAATGCACAGCTTTTGCTATTCATCACCTGCTTCAAGATGTCTGAGAGCTGCAGCTCATCCTTCTGGCTTGAAAGCTCCTCCTTGACTTCTGAGTAGGTGTCATTGATGATGGCCAGAAACATGTTCTAGAAAAAGGGGAAGAACAGAGATGAATAAACATGAGGCATCTTGCCTGCTCCAGCAGCTGAAGCAGCAAGAGACAGGCATATCTGTGCAGGGCTCAGTTAAACAAGGAGCTGCTTCCACATGAGGCATCCCTTGGGCAAATTAAAGTGGGTGAAGGGCAGGCCTACTTCAGCCACACAGTGCTTTCTCACTGGGGAGGAGGTCCTTCAGTTAAAGCAGTGGCCGAAGGTACATTTGTTCCCAGCTCAAATACCATCTTCAGTAGCCTCTCCTGCAAGATCATAGGTTACATTTGGATTGCTAGCACTGGATATTTAACCTGGACATTATGAGCATCCCTCTGCAGCCATTGCCTAGGAAGCCAGAGACTGTCCCCCATGCATTGTTCACTGCCTGCTACAGAGCAGCTGAACTGATCCTCTTGAATTCAGCTACCACATCAGTGGTATTCCCAGTTATTTTTGTCTTCACCTTAAAGTGCACTAATATGGCCTTAATCACCCCAATCATCAAAACCCCAATTGCAATGACATGCTCTTTGTCTACCTTAGTCTATTTCCACTGCAAAGCTATCATAACAGAACCTTCCTCTCTCTTAGCATTTGCACTGCACCTAACTCAGGGATTATCTGGGTCTCTCAAACACTGCTGTCAATACAGGGCAAGGAGGGCTTTCTTGCTTACCAGGAGCACAAAGAAAACAAAGAACACATAGGTGACGAAGTAAATAGGCCCAAGGACCCTGTTGGCATTGTCAATCGCATTGTAGTCAAAATCACCAAGAATTATCCGAAACTGGGTGAAGCTGGAGGAGAGGAAGAGCACAAGATCACACAAAGGCACATACATTTGTCCTACCTCCTCCCTGAACCTGCCTGCAGCCCAGATGGTCACAGACACAAGCCAGAGCAGGGTCTAAGTCAGTCAGTCTGACTGGTGAGTTAAATGTACCCATAGTATTTCAGGGATGAATGGAGCTGATCTGGTTAGAGCAAGAGCTGGCTGGAAAGTAAATCATGGTTTCCACACACATTTCTCATTGTCCAAAGTGTGCTTTGGTCTAAACAAGAGTTAAAAACAACAACAAAAAAACCCCAAACAAAAGCAACCTGAATTTTCCCTCATAAAGTCATTTGACTCACTGAAGCCTTCTCTGGCAAAAGAGTTCATGAGAGTGTGGAGAGGATGTTAATACTGGACAGTGCTTTTCAGCCTTTTGCAATTTGCAGCCCCTATAATGAAGCAAGTTTAAGTCTATTGATCAGAAGCTTGCTTATCTCAGTTATCTCTTGGCAGCCCCTTAAAGGCAGGACCTGGATGCCAGAGGTCTGTGGAACACAGGCTGAAAACTGCTGCTGTAGCAGGTGCCTCCCTTAACATCGCAATGCCTGAGCACGCCCATGGACTGAAGGTCTGCCTGAGTCTGGGCATCTTAACTCACTTCCCCAACACCTCCTTCTTGTGGGGGCTCATGCACTCATTGGACATCCCCCATCTCAGGAATCTTGATACATTACTTGTGAGAGTTATCTAGAAATTGATCAGTGAAATGACCCTTGTAAAAAATATCCTCCAATTAAAAAAAAAAAAAAAAAAAAAAAAAAAGAAAACGACAGACAGAAAGACAGAGACAGACTGTGAAGCCATGTTCAGGGAAAAGGACATTGAGAGCCTGAAGCCTGAAAATCCTGTGTGAGAAATACAAAGCTCCATTTCAGATTCCTTGCATTGGGACTATTTAGGGTGCTGGGAATGTTTTCCAGGTCTAAGGAAGAGGAATATGGCTTTGCTTCCTCTTCTTTGTTTTAAATTCTCCCAATTCAGTGATGTTGAAATGTCTTCTTTCAGTAATAAATTATTTTTATCTGTTTTGTTTTGAAAATGTCTACTTAATCTCATTTAGACTATTATACAGCATGTTTTAGAAAACTTCATGCTGAATTTGTATTAAAATTAGCATGTTATGACTACCAACTTTCAGAAATTATGTAGAGCTGCTATCATATCAAAATCAGATATATTTATAAATAACATAAATATGAAGTTTCTGACTTCTTCATTTCAGTGTTTAAAGCTATCATCTTGATAAGATAAATACATTACTTCTGCTTTTCCCTGCAAAAAACCCCGTAACAACAAACAGTATTCCTTCCAAATTGTTGTTTGAACTAAAGTGGACTATCTGATGGAAACCAGAAAAGCTTTCATGCAGCTGTTGTGCAGACACTGAAACGATGTGATCAGCAAGTGTTTGTGGAAGCAGGAGAATTTCAAAACTCTGGAGCTTCTATCTAGGCCTCTTCCTTATTAAAAACAAACAAACAAGCAAAAAAACCCCAAAAAAACCCCAGCCCAACCAAACAAAAGTGAACCAAACTAAAAAACACACTCTGAGCCTACCTCAAATGACTTGTTTTGAGCTTTTTAGTTCTTAGCACCAGAATTAAAGAGAAGTTTAACCTAACTAGGCCTAAAACCATATACCAGTGTATAAAACCAGAAACCTGCCAAGGTCTCAGTGAAAGTCAGACAGCACCATCCTACCGCCTTTATGGAGCCACAACAGGTGAGAAGGTGACAGAAGGTCCTGCAGAACAGAAACTAAATTGTCAGCTGAGCTATGATGGTTTTCTGCAGAAAGACCTTAAACTGCTCTGCATGTTGAGTATCCTTGGTGTGCCTAACAACTCCACATCACTGTGAGGCGTCAGCGAACTGAAGCTTCTCACTAAACACTCTGATGAAAAGGCTGGGATTTACACCGAACTGTAGGGCTGCAAGGAGTCTAAAAGTCTGGTAGGATCAGCTACTCATGTCCCTACTGACAAATATCAGACAACCAGAAATCTGTCTCAATTTTCTCACTGCATTCTTTTGTCTGTGAAGATGTCACAACAGGAGGGCTGTGAGTGACTTATCAACCATTGTGGCTGTACTACAACGAGATACGACAGGTGTCTGATTTCTGATTGACACTCATATTTTCAGTTGGGGAGAGGCTGGAAAATAGTTGAAATTATTTTGATGAAATGATGGAAACATGGGTTCTGACTTAGATGCTTACATGCATTTAACAAAGGTACTGAAGTTTTCCACTTGTGTTCCAAAAAGAAGGTAACCTAGCTGGGCGTAGGCAAAGAAGACAATGAAGAACATAATGGCAAAGCCCAGGATGTCCTTGGCACAACGTGCCAGTGTGGAGGAGAGTTGGGTCATTGTTTTGTTGAAGCTGATATACTTGAATATCTGCAAGAAGAAAGAAAAGGGACAAAGGTAGGCAAAACCATTAGCTAGGTCAGTCTCATATATACGCGTTCTTACTAAGACAAAAGGTTCACTGTAGTACCAAAGCACTGAGAAGACAGCTAGGCTAGGGGAATGGTGGCTTAGTGTTCAGGATATTTGTCCTAGGTGTGCCACCGTCCTTCTGTGAGATCATAAACATATGACTTGGTTCCCTGTGTCAAAGGAAAATATAAAGAGAGACTGCTATAAAGACAAATGTCTTGAGGCTAATGAGGACCCTCAAGTACAGTGTGACTTTCCACCAAGCCAAGATGCTTTTGGTTGAAATGCAAAGTCCATGCCAACAGACAAGTTATTGCCAGCTGTTGGGTGGCCGTCATGAAAGGAAAACATGGTTTGCCAAGATTGTCCTCCAAAATACTAAAATAGTACAGGAGAGATAAAGTTACATTGTACTAGGCATTTTCTAAAACCACTTTTACACCACAACATCTGAGCTCATACCCCTGTCCATTATCTCCAAATAACTGGCCTGAGAATGCAGGGTGAAAAGTTTCTTGGATCTACTGCAAAAAAGACCATACCACTTTGAGGAAAATTCTTTTCTGTTGTAGAGCTGTTACCCTCATTCACTCAGAGGGATGGAGGAGTCAGTCCTCAAGTTATCTAGAGGAAGAGGCCTGAGACTGGAGGCCCGGCACCTCCCAGACCCCCTACAATACCTTGATCCAGGCAAAGAATAAGTTGACTGCATTCATATTGTTGTACTGTGTCTGCCAGAATGCCAGGAACTCGAAGTCCGCATAGGTGTCAGGGTGTTTCAGTAACTCTCCCAACAGCCTGTTCACCTCAATGGTGCGAAAGATGTGAAACCCAATAGCGATGATGGAGAGCTGCAAAGAGGAAGAGTCTGCAGTGACTGCTGTGCTTATGCTTTCCACAGAAATTAAAGTGTCACAGAATTTCTTGGTATCACACTTCAGTTCACTGCAGTCTGCTGGTGGGGGATGGAAATAAGGTCTTAATGCACTGAATGATGCCCTGACTTCACAGCCTCTCAGGCATTTCTTTTCTCCTAACAGCTGATAAGAAGAGTGTCTGTCCATTTCTCTGCTAGTTCATTTTACTATTGGAGCAAAACATGTGCCAGCTCATCTCATCTAGACCAGTTTCCCCATTCCTTCATTTCTTTTTGGCTCTTATACCTCTCTGCCATTGCTCCCTATAAAAAAGCCTGCAAGGATCCTCACCAGAATGACTACCACATCCAGGATGTTCCAGATGCTGGTGAAGTACTGAAGCCTGTGGATATGCAGCTCCAAAATCTCCTCCACCACATAGTAGAAGATGAAGACACAGAAGACAATTTCACAGGCAACAATGAAGAAGTCCCATGCGCTGACATATCGTATAAGTTTGACTGTCCGGATTTGCCACGAGGGGATGGCACCACCAGTGGCTGGAAACTCAACCACTAACCTTGAAGGGGACAAGAAAACTCTGATAATTACAAATGGGGGAGGGAAACTCTTACATAGTTTTGAGAGGCATCAAACCTGAGCATGTGCTATCTACCAAACCACGAGCAGAAGAGTTGTGCATGTGCTTATGCAGCCTTATCTCTGCTGCTTCACTGCCCATGACAGGAAAGGGTGAAAGGTGAAGAGAAGTGTGACTGGTTATGTCAGGAAGACCAAGTCTTCTTACTAATTGATACAACATCTGCTGACACCACTCAGTCCTAACCCCTTTGTGGACCATATTAAAATATTTGCATTTTAAGAAACTGTGGCATTGAGGAAGAAGCAAGAGGCAGAAAAATATTCAGTGGGACTTGGATTACCTCAGAACGCAGAACAGATTGATATTTGCATTATACACAGAGAAATCAATGAAGACAACTCGTGTTCCCCGATCCAGCCACAGCTTCTCCTTCAAGACTTGCAGAGCTTCAGCACTGTCTTCTCTGGTCAACTTGAGGTCTATGTAGTATCCTCCCCCACTGTAACTGGTTAGTCTTCCCCAGTGAGATGAGCCACCCAGCTCCTCCTCAGAATGGTACCTCCAGCTACAACAGACAAGCCATAAGCAAAAGAATCACTGCCCCAGGCTTGGATATTACCTTGTAGCCAGGAGAAATTAGATTAGATCTTCACGGGACAGAGCAGCGGAACTGGCACTTAATCCCTATTCCAGATTTGAGACAATGTCCGTTCTTCATTATTGATAGATTCCTAATCTGATGCTTCCCAGCAGTGACACAACACGACTTGCAGTACTATGGAGGGAAAATTCTGCAGGTTCATTGGCTATGCCACAGTCTTGTTTGCATGGAGGTTACTCTGAGGATCTGCTGTGTCGCCTTCTACCATGTTAAACACAACCCTCTGCTTAGAACACACTTGCACTCATATTTCCTTATGAATTATAGTTTCTCATTCACAGACCAAGACTCATGAAGCAAGCAAAGAGTTGTTAAAATGCAGATACCTCACATTATTGTAGAGAAACAGGTTTTCAAGATGGAAGAGATGCACTCCTTTCCCTCTGGCTCCTGAAATTCAGGAGGGAAGCAGTAGCATCATCCGTTTGATAGATCTGGTCCCAAAGGTCTCTATTTATTCTCACCCTCTTAAAAACAGACAACAATCTCTACCTAATTCTCCGCTGGATTTTTCATGGCTTTTCCAACTGCTCCCACTCTGCCATTCATTCTGGGCCTTATAGATAGACAAAAAGGACTGGCTGCTGCTGCGGACTGCAAGGGGAATTCCGGACTTACATGAAAAACTCAACCCTAGCATCCTGTGGCTCAGCAGATCTTATTTTCACTAGAAGAGACTGATTTGGGGCAAAAAAAAAAAAAAAAAAAAAAAAAAAATCACAGATTTTCTGACCCTGAACAGCAAATATATGCTTACGCTGTTCCATTGATGAGTCCAAAGGAGACCCTTTCCTCCTTGTCTTCTGAGTATACATCATAGCAGCCTGAGATTTCCTCCTTGAAGTCATCATGGACCACACAGGAATTGTTCTTCACTTTCAGTTGTCGCATGCGTGGGACACCCAGCAGCAGGTTCTCGTAATAGATGTATGACTGGGTGCCATGTGCTGCTAGAGACTCGTTGTTGTACCACTTTGTCCAGTAAAGGTTATCCAGAAGGGGGCCTTGGGCATACTGCAAGAGAGGGAGAGAAAAACAACTTCTTCATAGCCCATATATCAGGGCTGGTGGAGCCACAGCGTGAAGGAGGGATGCTGGGAAGCACGGTCATTGTTGGCTTCTCGCGGGCTTGTAGTACCATTGCTGCACCTTGTTGGGTTAATGAAGAGACAAGGGCCCTACAAGCCTCTTTGTCCCTTCTACTTCAGTGAGCACAAGTCTCAAGAAATTGTCCTGGTATGAGGTGTGAATTCTGAAAAGGGGGTGTGCCAGTGCCCTGGAAACAGTGGGGGAAAATCAATGGTGCTGTAGTTCACTTTACTTCTTTTAATACAGCAGGAAAAGACAAGGCTAACAGACAAATAATTTCTGGCAGACTGGTTGCAATAAGTGGTTGCAATATCTCAACACAAATTCACTGTGGTTCATATTATTCCTTCACCAGTTCTTTGACAGAAATGTGTTAGACCCTAGACATCTTTTCCCCTATTTATTTCCTTTGATAAAAGTCAGTGCAAATTTTAATCCAGCTTATTCATAAAGAATCCATAGATCACACCAGCCCAGGCATGAATTACAGGCAGGTTAAATATGTTGTTTCCACAACTGCCCATGAAACCAGACATAGGCTTATTACTAAGATACCAGTATGAAGACATTGGACTGTAGGATTCAAAGCCATTTCTACCACAGGGAAACCTGGAGTAAGTCACTTGGCCTCTCTGGGCTGGTACTCCCTGTCTCTGCAATGTCCTGCCTGCCTAGCTGGTACATTTCAGTGGAATGGACTCTTCTGAACACACAGAACACTTAGCCCAGACAGTATTCTGGCCACAGTGCTCAGAGTGACACATTATATTTTAAATTAGTGGGTATTTTACATGCAAATGATATTGTAACTATTGCTATAAGCTGGCAAAAGCCTGTGGCAGCAAAATGCCTTGCTGAAAGCACGAGGTAGCACATTCAGAGGGAACTGAATATCCCAGTCTAGCTGGGCTTTCCAGGGCTCCCCATGCCAGGCCAGACTTGTACTCACCACCCAGAAGTCAGCCATGCTGCTGATGGACTGGAAGGAGACACGGCCGTCCATAGAGGTCTGCAAGAAGAGCTCAGACATCACTTTGGTGTAGTAATAGGCATTGGCACTTGTCATTCCATATGTCACTAAGAGAAGAGACAAGAGGAGGGTCCTCACCTATAGCTGAATATTGGAGCCTGACATAGATATATGTATATATTCACTTTCTGTGTAGCTTATGCTATCACAGGTAAACTGAGCAAGGCACAAGAGAAGAAACCTTGGGAACTCTAATCATACTACTCTAATCATACTGCTTTCTGCTTTCTTAGGGATTTACAAACTTATCTTTTGCATGTTCCAGAATTTAAACAGTCAGACTGACAGAGTTTAAAAGCCAGAGAAGACCACTGGATGATGCAGCTGAACATCCTGGGTAACAATTTTTTTTTTCTTCAGACAAAATTTCTGAAGATGAATTTTCTTTCTCAGAACAAAGTCCATGATCTATATTTTGAAGTCCTGATCTGAATCCATAGAGGTATAGAGACCACCCCATGTTCCCAAGTGGATAGCTCCAGTTAAGTTCTTGCCTACCAAGAAACCTCAAACAGGAGCAGCCTCTAACTTCCCTGAACATGTTGTTTCAATTCCTCAGTGCTTCTTCCTGCAGAAGAGTGTCCATCATGGTGATCACTAAGAACATGTCCTGCTGTTGAAAGGGGACCATGAAAATAAAGCAGCTGACATTCAAGACACCCCCCACACGCACTTCTGGATGAGTCAGTGTGTGGCCACATGTACATCTGCGTCTGTATCTTTGTTCTTTAGGAAGACTAGCTGAAACACTGTCTCCCTGGGCCAGTGTGATAGTAACTCAGGTTGGTATTGTCTGTCTATCTCTCCTGCCACAGGGTTCATGAAATATAATCCTCTTCACTGTCCAATGGCACAGGTGCTCATTTGTGATAATGAATGAACCTTCCCAAAAAACCAAACAGCCATTGTTCTACTCACACAAAGCCCATTAGCATTCAGTACAGGGGTGCATTAAATCCACCCAAGAACAACAGTGTGAGCTGCCATCTGCTTTATCACCTCAGCCACCCCTCCAGTCCCAGAGGGGAAAAATCTCTCTGAACCCTGTGTCTTTGATCCCAGGAAGTTTCTAGAGCTGCTCGCTGGTGTTTGAACATTCCCTGTGAAACTAAGAAAAGACTCTGGGCAGATTCTTTTAGGATTGTGGAGTTGATGGCTAGAACTGATAACTCGGGTCAGAAAATACTGCTTAAACTTAACTTATCAATCAGATCTAGAACAATAGCTAGTTATTTTACATGTGTGTGCAGCAGCTATTCTGTAGGTTAATGACACACCTGCTTGCTGCAGTGAGTGCATGTACAATAAATTTAGCACTTACAACAGCATGAGACAGTCTAATAATAAAACCTCACATTATTTCCCTCACACTGCACACAGAAAAGACACCTATGAGATGTGACAGGCACTTACGGAGACAGATGTCCACCAAGAACACAACGTAGACTAGCAGCTCTCGCAGTGTGGTCTTCACATAAAGTTCTCTGTTTTCAGCTGTGTTCTCGGTCAGCGTAGTGCCCCACAGACCTATAGAGGGTAAAGAAGAAATTGGAGAGTTTTGATGGCCATTCTCAAAGGTCATGTGAAGATCTCAAGTCCCATTCCCAAATAACACTTTATTTTCAAAACTTGACTAAGAGATGTAAAATAACCCCAAAAAGAACAATTCCAGTATGAACAAAAGATTTGGGGCTGACCAAAACTGAGATATGCTGGCTTTCTTATTTTCTCTCCAGTTTTCTATTTGACTTCAATATGGACCGATCTTTTTCCTGCCTGTTTTTCAGCTTACTCTTTGCAGAAATTCAGTCTTTGTCACAAGTACTCTTGCAAACACAAAATTTCATCTCAGTCAGCCATGTGCCAACAGCTGACCTTCTGCTAGGATTTCCGTAGCAGAACTGCATCTGATGTTAGCTTTACAACTATTAGTCATTTTAGTGTATGTTGAACAACCAGGCCCCAAATATTTGTCTCTTGCTTACCTAAAAACCCCTGCAGATTTCTTGTAAGTTACAAGACTCAGACAAATAACCCAACTCAATATTTTCAGCATAAAATTTAGAGACAAATTATCTTCAGGATGTCTATCAAAGGAGCTCTGCTGACTTCAGTACAGTTACACCAATTGCACCAGCTAGTGATCCAATTTCTTCACACAGTGAAAGCAACTCATTAAATGTCACCAGGGTTGATCAAAAAGAGAGAAACACTTCCTTGAAAAGGAGGCTGGATATTTTGGGTTTGATGATCCACCTGTCGCCATTAGTGTATTTGTTTGTTCTTGCTGTAATGGCTTTCTGTTGTGATTTCTGAAATGCTCCTGAAGTTGAAAGGCATAAGAACTTCCACTTGAAAGCCTAGTGATGGAAGCCATGTCAATAATACCCATAGTGTTGCTGCTTTCTGCAGCTCCTAGAGAGCTCAGCCCTGATGCCCATCCCCAGTAGCAGGAAACAATCACCTTCATGCAAACCAGGATCAAAGCTGATCAAAGGCCACACATTTGAAGTCATCTCTGGCAGAGGATGAAGGCTTTTTTCTTTGGAGCAAGCAAAAATGGTATAGGGGTCTGTGTACATTTACTCCTGTCCTTTCAATAGGTCTTTGGCATCTCAACAGATTAGAGAGCTTTCTGAACCTTCAGCTACCATAGTGTCTGTTGCAGTGTCTACCCTCACTCCTCGGCAGACAAACCAGTAGCCTGTTCTCGACATGCCAGACCAACAACAGAAATGAGAGCCTGGAGAAGATCTGGATTAACTCCCGTTCAGGAGAGAGTAGCACGTGGTCTACAGGAATCTCCAGGACACTATTAAATGACACCCTTTATCTCTATATATGACTACACCAGGTTTATTTGTTTTTCTGTGTGGCAGGGAACTCCTACTATCCACATATTGTGAGCAGACTTTCTTTGCTTTGGGAGAAGTGTACTTTGGAACACCTAAATTCAGGGACAACCAAATATCCTTGAAAACTTGGTTCAGAGGCTTGCCCAAAATTATACCTGGACGACCATGAGACTGGCCCAGTACCCTTTCAGATTGCATCCAGTAATTGTAAAACTATATCAGTTAGGATTTGTTTTCAGCTGCTTCTTTAGGAAACATGCCATGGAAATATACCACCTCAAACATGAAGCATGTCCCCACCTGTGGCTCCTGTGGCAACACCTACTCCCTTGGGGATGCAGCTATTTTGTATATGACATTTGGAGTAGAAGGATACTCAAGGCTAGAAGACATCCAGGCTTCTTTATGATATATTGCATGACCATCCAGCACTCACAAGGCAGAGCAAAGCAAAAACCTCAGAAGCTAGAAAACAGGCAATCAATGCAATTTGTTTATAATTCTTGCTTTCCTCATTGTAACATGTTACTGGTAAGAATTTACGGCAACATCTACGTTATCCTCCAAGGCTGCTTGTAAACCAGCCTTGTGACCCAGGTGAATGACTAGCTCACAGCCTCAGGTACAGCCTTCCAAAGGCAGTGGGAAGCTGGGTGTCCCTCACTGGCCATTGTGCCACCCAGATACCCAGCAAAGCCTGTGTGTAGGCTGGCTATGAACAGCTGAGGTGGCAGGAGGCAGGTATTTGCATGCTCCAGTTTCAATCCTGGCATCTCACAAATGGAATTTTGATGTTGAAGTATGGATTTGCTTTCCCTTTTTAAATCTCAAACAATGCCTAGAAGAAAGGATATCAGAATAAAACAGGTAAATTGTACACTGCCTCGGAGCAATCTGTAATTACCCCCAAGCCCACCCAGCACTACTTCTTGGCCAGGAGAAACCTCTAAAGCCTCAGCTGTGGTTTCCATGTGAGTTAATGGTGTTAGACTGTAACTGCAATGACAAGTAAGGAAGAATTGATCCTAGAGGGGCTGTGCAATTCAGGACCAGGTTATACTGTTATTCACTCCCATGTACTCTTAAGAGGGTACAGCTCTAAGAAAGGTTCTTCCAAGACCAGGAAGGAGAGCTCCAGGTGTTACTTTTCTTCTAAGTCAGGAAGAAAGACACATTGTCAAGAAAATAATAGTTTTCCCAATAAATAGTTTAGTGTTTTCTCTTCCCTGTTTTTACATTAGGACTGTATGCCTTCTGTAAGAAACTGTTCCACAAGTGCTGTTGCCCAGGGCTGGATCCTTACAGGAGACCTAACTTATTCCCAACTTTCTGTTTGCCTCTGCACAAGCCTACATAATATTTCATTCCCCTTTGTCTTTTAAGCTGGAAACAAACACATCTTTATTTCAGCTGTCTTCAAGCAAAGCCTTGTCTGATACATTCCTATTACTGTCTGCATTTCAGTCCTGACAGTGCCAGATTTCATCTGGTATAGATATTTATGTCAGTTCTTAATTTACTGTAACAGAGGGGCCAGTACCACTCCACCTAGAAAATGCACACAAAGACAGAATAGTCTCATCACCAGAGCAATGGCTCCTGGGGATTCAGGACATTCAACCTCTGTCCTAATCTCTGCCAACAGATTCATTGCATGACCGTGAGCACACCACTGAATCTGTCTGTACCTCCTGCCTTGTAGCCTCAGGAGCTATGACAAAGCGCAATGAGGATGCTCCCTCCAGGTCAGCCAAAGATGATCCCTGGGGTAATGCCAGTCTATGTTGAGCAGGTTCCTGGGCTACACAGATCCTATGGGGTTTCTACCTTCTGCATCCCCACACCCACACCCCTCCCTATACCATAATTCTTCCCAAGGGCTAGTAAATCCTTTCTAGTGAGACATCAGAGCTTTACCTCGGATGCCTCTGAAGATGTAGAAACAGCACTTGAGGAAAGGACTTGTCTTCCCATCCACAGCTTTGCTCTGCTTTTCCTGGTAGGGGAGTGGATCCCCCGCCTCTTCAAAGTTCTCATAGGGATTCTCCAGGATGGACTTGGGGTTGTAGATGGCTCGAATCTTCAAGGAGGTAGAGGGAGAGCCATTGTAAACAGGATTATCCCAAGCTTTCTTCCCCACTGCCTCCAGTTCATGCTCCTCTGAGGCTTGAAAGTGGCTCTCAGCTGTGTTGTATAGGTGAGATGAGCTCATGGCTAGCCACTGCCAGCAGAAGTAATTTTTAACTGGAATTGTGAAGCCTGTCTGCCCAGGCTGGAGCTGTAAGCTGGCAGAGAGAGAATCGGTCAACACAAAACAGCTTGTCTGCCTCAGCAGCCCAGGAGAAGGCACAGCACCAGGTTCCCACAGACAGCACACCTCCTCACTCTCTTTTATGCCATTGCAGCTAGTGACACCTATCAGAGGGGTGGCACTACCCGTTGTTAGGAAGCACCATCAGCCCTGTTATCCCAGCAGTCCTGCAACACCCTCACGTCCAGGAGACCTCTGCTTCCCAGCGGAGATAACAGACCCAGATGCCGTCGTGGGAAGAGGGGAGGCTGCTAGGAGACGTCCCCTGAGTTGAGGAGGGGCAAGAGGAGGAGGTGTCTAGGATGTAACCAGACCCCTCAGGCTGCCTGCAGCC
>NW_010135002.1:0-3249 GCF_000699245.1 Pterocles gutturalis
CGTGCAGACACCGCGCATTGGGAAAAGCGGAGCGACTAATGAATTCCAGCAGAGAGCTAGAGAGGAAGCATTTTTCAGAGATCTGCCATATTTAACATTGACCACACTAAAGATGTTATTAGCGAAGGGTGGGGGTGGGAGGGCAACGGAGGATGCGATAAGGGAAAATAGATAATGACACATAATCCAAACCAGAAGTTTGAATCCAAGTTACTTCGCAGGAAAGAGCCACAAGCTCAACTTTTTTTTTTTCTTTTTTTTTTTTTTTTCCTTTTCTCTTTTTTTTTTTATGAGCTGGGGCTGAAAGACGGGGAGATAAACTTGTTAAGGAAAGAAATATTCCTCTAGCAACGGGGTAAATAGAATAGCTGAAGAGAAACAGCGAAAGACATGGGGGTAGGGAAATGCAAAGGACATACTACTATTTAGAAAACCCAAAGGAAATTGTAAAGTAGGAAATGAAAAGGAGGAGGAGAAACATTTCTGTTGTAAATTAGAGGGAATGAAGATTAGCGCGAGAGAAGGGGGGAATAGCTGCAAAGGGCTAAAATAAAGCACCACTGAAGATTAGCCAATGTTTAAAATATCCCAACTGAGGAAAGAGAGTGGTGCGCTCATCTCTTCTGCATGGGTGTGTGAAAAGGAAATGAGTAGGGATAATTACTAATATAGTACATGTCCGGAGGAACCAGTCCAAAATAAGAGATAAATTTGGCTGGTGAAGACAGACAAGGAAAAGCCTGGAAGAAAACTTCGGAATACAGAGACCTGAGAGGAGAGGAAGAGAATTAGAGGAGGAGGAAGGCTCCAAGAGTACAGGAAGACTTAGAGGATCAGCTGGATAGGGAGGAAACAGCTACGGCAGAGATGGGAAGAGAGAATGAGAGAGGGAAAATGGGAGAGAATGGGGGAGAGAAAGAATGGGAGAAATTAAGGAAAGCAAATAAACCTGGGAGAGAGAATAGTTGGAGCGGATGGGAAGAAGGAAAGCAGGAGCAGAAAACTAGGAGAGAGGGAAGGAGGGACAGAGGGAGGGATGTGGGGAGAGAAGGAGACAGAGGGAGGAGACAAGTACTGAAGTCTCCCAGCCCAGGGAAGGTGCAGCACTGAGTGAGAGAGAGCTCACTCTGAGGGTTAGGTTAGATTTCCAGAGCTCTTAGAGCTCATCGACCAGCCCGCTGGAGTCACTATTCAACCCGAGTCCCAAACACACGCCTCACTAACTACTTTACAGCCACTTTCATTGATTTTCTTTATCAAATAAACATAATACCCGTTACAGCAACACTTCCTCTTCGCGCAGCCAGAATGCCACAAGCTCTGATTGCTGCATTTCTCCGGCTTGCAGTTCCCCACCCTCCACCCCGAAATAAATTGTGTTCTTTCACTTAAATGGTCAAATACATTATTGCTTGCAGAATTTTTCTGTAATCTGGAAGGTACACTGCGAGCTAGGCAAATCGTTTAAATTATAAAGAAAAGAGTCTTCACCCCCATCGCCCTGGCGTGAAGGCACATTTTTTCGCCACAGTTTCAGGGGCAGCTTATATACTTATTTTCTGCTAATAAGTGGTAACTTAATTTAAAGGGCGATGTCAAAGTGAATGCTCCCGCCTGAAAAATGCAGGAAAAAATTAATGCAACTTTCGCACTTGCACCTAAACTGTCACTTGATCTAAGCATTTCAGCCTCAAAATTCAATTTTATTTAAAAAATCCCCTAAAAGTAGCCCCCTTCAAAAGCTGTTTTTGAACCAGGCTCTTCCATATATGTCAAAGGGCTGTTGAATTATTCATTATTATAATTACTATCATCATTGTCATTATCCCTTTCCATGTGGAAATAATTTTATTATCGTAATTTGATATCTGAAGAATTTCCTGTTAGTCGTTTGATAATTTTTTTTTTTACTGAAAAGAAAAGTTTTGTTTATAAATGAGAGAAAAATATTTTAAATGCCTTTATGTTTACTATAGATTTCCGTTTATCTAATCGATCGGAATGCCAATAAATCGATTAAAGGTTTAGTGTTTTACAAACAACCATTTTGTGCTTTTTGATTTTACGTTCAGAATGATTTTAATAAAGCTAATGCCTTCTCTTAGCGTTTGTTCACCCCAAACCTAATATTCCAGCATTTCTATTATATAGCATTGCAGTTCAAAGTGTTTCTAATGAGAAAAATAAACACAAATAAAAGAAGGAAATAATCTGATTAAATTACGTTGTGCCTGTGTTCAACATATTTGGGCAAAGCCCTTAAAAATCTCGGTGAATTATATGCGATCATACAGTGATTGCGGAATATTAAATTAAACTTAGATAAATCCGCATTGAAGGACAGCACCCAATCCTGAATTTATTTCCCATTTTCTATAACAGCATCACTGCGCTCCTCTCTTTGCAATGACAATGTGCCAAATCTAGGCATTTTGAAAACATTTTCCATATGCTTTAACTGGAGACTGATAGACAAAGAAGAAAAGGAGATGGTCTTTTTTCTCTTGAGGTATATTTCCTTTAACTTTTCCTACAACCTTTACTGATCTTCATTATTTTTAAACAAAAGTTTGAAAATTATTAGGACCTTTGTGTTTTGGTGTTTTTTTTTTCCTTATCGCGTAATCAGTTCCTGAACTCTGGAGTTTCTGTTACGTTTTAATGCAGGACTATAGAACTATCATTTCTATACCTTGGCGGACAACATTCTAGGGAGAAAGCATTGATTCATTTAGTTTTCGCTTTCTGCTTTTTGTAATTAGGGTGGTTTTAATTATACTTTTTTTTTTTTTTTGGTAAGTCAGATCAGATGTGCTGCTTTCTTGCTGGAAGGTTTTTTCTTTTAACGGTGCTTTAATTTATGTGTAGTTTTTACGGATAACACAGAGGTGGTGGCTTTTATTTAGCTGTAAAATCCGCACGTTTTCTTTGAAAACTTGGCTCCTTGGGCGAAAATAACTTTTCCTGGTTGCTTTATAATCGCTGTTTGTCGCAGAGGTAGTTTAGCATATTGTCTACACAACAAAGATTCCTGTTTTATTGGCAGTGTGGGTTGTTGGATTTATGTATAAATATTTCATAACTTTCCTCTTTCTGCAGTAAGATCGGTAGTTTTATTGGCTTTTTCTCCCTTTTTGTCTGTCTTTCTACCAGAACCGCTTTATTTCTGAAGTCCCTTTTTGTCCTTTTCCAGCATAGAATGTGAAATTTTTCCCTTGGATATATCACTGCTGGAAATATGCTCTTGGG
>NW_010135003.1:0-10011 GCF_000699245.1 Pterocles gutturalis
ACTAAACTATGATAATATTGAAAATAATAATAAAGATAACAAAAATTGTAATATATATAAATATACAAATTAGTGATACACAGTGATACTGCTCACCACCCAATGACCAAGGCTCAGCCTTTTCCTGGCTAACGATCCCAGAGCAGAGAGAGTCCCGAAACCACAACCCCAAATTGGAGACAAGACCCCAAGTGTCCGAGAGACTGAGATGACCCTGAAAGAAGGGCCACCCAGAGAGGGACAACCCGGAGCAAGAGAGAGAACTTCTGGAGAAGATTCTCATCTGTATGCTGGGCTTGACATGCACAATATGGAATATATCATTGGCCAATTTGGTTCTTAATCGTAAACCTAAGGTCAAATCTTAGGCTAGTAACTGGGGCTGTGCTCCATCCCAGCTTCTCCTGCACCTGCAGACACTGGCACAGCAGAGAAGCTGAAAAGTCCTTGACTGTCCTGGCAGCAACTATAAACATCAGCATGTTATCAGCCTTCTGCAACTGTTCCTGTAACTAAACTTTTCTGACTCTGTTTCTTCCTGCACAACACTGTTTTGTTACCAGTGATTGTGATTCTCCTAATACTTCAGTTTTCCTAAATTATATTTTGTTGCTCTATCAATTGTTTAAATAAGAATATGCTAAACCCTCTGACATTATCCAATAATTCAAGCTGCTGAAGTGTCAGCTTATACTAGCAGAAATATACAAATACTTCTGAAACTTTTGCATTTATTACTAGTAATTCAGTTTATTACTGGTCTTGCTTAAAATGCCTCTTTATTACAGTTCCCAGAATAAGAAATGCAGTAATATGATTGTTAATAGAAATATAGCATTACGTACTTTAGAAATTTATGATTTAACCCATTTATGAAATCTTATTCAAAGAATAGAATGCAAAGAAAAGGAGCCTTAAAATTCTGATGCTTTCTTCATTCACAAGAAAATTAAAATCCTGACACTGGGTTAACAACATTTTTATGCAGAGAAAATAGTCACACTGGTATACACTGCTTTGGGTGGTTACTGGATGATTTTAAAGTGTGGAGCAGGTACAACTGTATGGTGTTTCTGTTTTAAGGTGGACTTATCTTGACAGAAATCAAGGCCTAGAAGTGGTCATCTAGTGATATTTTAGACAGACTACAGAATAAGAAGTACCTACAATGTGTATAGTACAGGACCCACAAGACATTTGTTCCCGTTAGGCAGGTAGGGTGTGCCACAGGCTATGCAGGATACAGTAAGGAATCTCAAATGGTGCTTAACACCTAAGTACTACTCCTGGAGGATAACATTCATTGTTTTTAACTGTTTGCATGTGATCTAGGTATCTAAGGTCTTATTACAGTCAATGGAGATATGTGACTACTGTGTAATTTGTTTTGAACAGAGCCCCAGACTGAATTAATAAGTAGATCTACAGATGATGAGGTTGTAGTGCTCAAGCTCACTTCCTAGTCTCTCTTATTTAACAGTGCAGATGTAGCCTGAAGAGTCACCAGTTCCAGGTTACAAAAAACATTCAGCAGAGATATAGTTGACCTTATGAGGCACTTGAAATCTAAGTGATTTTATTTAATTTCATCCAACTGGGATACAGAACCCAAGGTCTTCTTCAGAGCAAAGCAGCCCGCAAGTATGCTTTGAATAACAAAGTAGGAATCACCTGTTTAAAAAAAAAAAAAAAAAAAAGACAATACAGCTTTGTTGCTTAGCAGTGTGAACCTGAACTACTGGCTTGGAAAGCAGGGATCCCTCCCTGAAGAAGTGAAAGGATGGATCATGGTTGTCAGATATACGTACCAATTTACTGGTTCATTCTATATTGTTTCTCTATTTAAAATGAAAACATTGATCCCAAAGTAATGAAAAATGTTGTGTTGTCACTCACTAACTTTCTACATCTAGAAACTATGCATTTACCTAATTAGTACATATTCTCATCAGCTTCTTTCCTCTATATATTTCTTAATCAAATTTATGACCAATTATTTGAGTTTTTTTTTAAATACTTATACACCAAGAGAAAACAGAAAACTAAACCAAATGGAAAAATACATTTTGACTCAAAAATTTGATAGTATAATGATGACACACAATAATTTTTAGACGATAATGGCTATTTTTAGTCTCATATTTGGGCACTTAGATTAAGACTGAGAATGAAGATTAACTCTAATCAAAGCAAAGTATAAATTAATACTATGATTATTACCATGGATTTTTAAAATAAATAGAACTAAATCCAGTATGTGTATTTCTCTGTGAAACATTTCCAAGCCATATTAAGGAAGATAATGATGGGGAATTTACACTTATAAACCTACAATTCAGAAAACACAACGTTGGTGATTAAAGTAGAAACAGCTACTATTTCATGCAGCCTGATTTATCTTTTCAGTTAATGAGCTTATTTAAAAATTCCAAGATATTTTAGTTTAAAATAAACTAAAAATATTTTTAAAAAGCATAACACAAATTTCAAAATACATTTAACTAATATGACAAAATATTTTTTCCAGTTGTCTTTGAAATGAAGCGTATTTACATTCCTGAAACTCATTTCTTAATTACTATTATTTTGCTTTGAATTGCTCAAAAGCAATGCTACATTCAGTTGTACTTTCCTGCTATATCTTCTGTACAGTTTTGTAGCCTGGTTGTCCCATTTTTCTCTATGGACTCCCTACCCACTCTACAGGCATAATTCTTATGTCCAAATTTAAATATACTGTATTCTTCAAGTCATAAGTCTGTGCTCCTGTGTCTCCCAAAACGACTTTCAGGGTAGAATGAATTTATCTTTGATCATATTAATTACTTACTGATTTTTTTTTTTTTTTAATTTCTCCATTCTGACTGCAAAAAGAGCTTGTGAAGGCAGACTAAGTTTTGGAGATTCAAATTTAAGTCAGACAGTTGAAAAAAAATCTAATTTCAGTGAAACAAATCTTTAAATGTTTTATTTTCTGCTAAATAATTTCAGCCACAAAAAAATGCAGTTTCCTAAATTTTCTTGTGCAAAAGTAGTGCCCTCTGTAAAAAGTTTCCCTTCATATTTCTAGGATCTGTAATTATTTGGGAGGGGGGGGAAACCTCTTTAGAATGTTATTTTATAATAGTATATTTAAGATGTCCTCAGTTGGGCTGGCAGCAATGATATATTAATTTTCCAAAGAAGATATGTGTAAATAGTAAAAGCCCAAGCAAGTTCAACGGCTTTGTAATGATATAAGAGCCTGCTTTACTTGCAGCCTTGAGATCTAACTCTATGCCAAAGTTTGAGATGGACAAAGTTTTCACCGGAATGTTCTGAAGATGAGATCTGGACCTACTTAGATACACACAAGTTAATACGCCAAAGTTTTGCACCCAATAGTGATCACTAACCCCACCACTCAGGTTACTCTGCTCAAAAAAACAATTAAGTGTCACTGCTTTAACAGAATTGCTTACTTGACTGCTTGCTTTCACATTTGTCTTTTAGTTTTCAAATCTTGGGGAATACCCAACATGTACTCATAGTATTAAAAATAATCGTCCACAGGCATTCACAGCATGGAGGATGGGAGTGGAGGACAGAAGTTTGAAATTAAAGTCAAAGTTGGTAAAGAAGTGATCTGTATGAGTGAAACTGATAGAAGGTTAAAATGCTCCATTTAAAGCAGGCACATGGGCTGCTGGATGATTAAGCAATGTCTTGCAACTATGGGAAAATGTAGCTCCGGCATGGGTTTTGTTCCAATTTATTCTGAGAGTTACACAACAAACTATAAGAGGATTCCTTAGCTGAACTTTTAGTGGGGCTTTGGCATAGCCTCTCATATAAATGTGAGATACTGCGTCAACTGAAACAACAACAAAAAAAGCAACTGATGTTTCTAACACAGTGACTGCTACTGCATGGTGGCCGTGGGTGAATCTGCAAAAAAATTCAGACTCTTGAATGCTTCATTCAGGAATAATTTTATTCTTCAACATTTTTTTCTTTCAAAAATTCTTTGAAGCCATCTTCAGCAGATGGTTGAGGCATCGTGAGAGAAGGTCAGAATTAATACCAAACTGCAGAGATGTTTACCATCTTAAAATGAAAGAAAACAGAAAAGCTCTAGTTACTCATTAATAACTACAAGCACTTAAAGATACCTGTTAGCAAAGACATTTTGCTACAAATTAACCCCTAAAATTAGTAACAACTAAAATTAATAAAACCTAATAATAAAAATATATAAACTTTTCAGAACAGAATTTTAGTGTTAGAGTAGATGAGAGTACATAGAAATAATTGCAGGGAATTTGGAGGTGTCACTTAATTCTGCATTACCTCATTGCCTTCTAGGGAGGCTATTAAAGAGATACTGCAAGAATACTGACAGAAGGAAAAAAAAATTGCAAAGCCTGTAGTATGTGAGTCTGAAATCAAATTACAAGCAATCTTATTTTTCATCCTGAAAAGCACTCATAGGAAACAGTATTACTTTGCATACTTTTATACTGTTTATCAAAGAGCATAGTTTAAATCCTTTTGGAGATCTAACTAACAATTACATTATTATCTTTGGCAACTGGTAGGCATCATTGTAAAGATGGAAAGGGCTAAATTTATCTTCTTTAAGGTTAGAGATAAGCGAAAAAAAGTTTAGCTATATTTTACAGTGGCTTTTCCATTTCTGCATAATTTTATCAGAAGCACCTGGATTGCAACTTTTAAAAAAGTATGAAAAGCAGAAGCCTCAGAATTCACATTTTGATTTTGTTTAAGGGGGTAGGAAAGCTGATGAGAGAAATAACAGCTCTTTTCCACTAAATACCAATCAAAATGAAGAGTTGGGGCACAAAATTAAGGAAAAGACATTTTCCTCAATATTAGATTGATCGTCTACATTTGTCAAAGTAAAAATGCAAAAAAAGGAACAGTTAGGATATAACCTAAAAGGAAGAAAGATCCAATCATAAAGTTTTCCTACAAAATACAGTGTGTGTTTTCACCTGTACTGTTCTTTAGACAAAGTGTAGGATTTGTCTGTTATGGACATAATTTAGTATGTGCTCTCTAGTGTGGAGTTGCTCTCTCTACTGTAAAATTTCAGGATATATTCCAATATTTTAAATCAGAGGACAGCATGCATCCATGAGAAGTTAAATAAATTTATTTAAATAAATAAATAGGATGATTTGTGTCTTTAGTTCTTAAGTGAATGAATGTATTGTCCTTGTATTGCATTTTGGTCTCTATTACAAATGGAGCCATTATATCAATTTCCATGACATCTCATTCTGGAAATATTATTGTTAATATATAGAAAAGAAACAAATGGAAAATACAGAAGAAAAATAAACAAAAGGACACTTCAATTCTAATAACAGTGGACTAAATTTGTCTCTATTTCTGTAGGAAATATTCACTGAACGAAGAATAGCTTTAACAAAAATCCATCACTGGTAAATTCTACAGATACCACTTTTCCTCTCTCAAACTTTTTTGCATTTATTCAGATGTCATTATTTTTATAGGAACACTCACAGTGCATTAAGTTTTGGCATTGTGTTTCTTCAACGCTTTCCAAAAAAGTAATAGTCCGTAGAGGTTCCACACACATTGCATGCAAAAGATGGAAAAAAATGTTTTGTTCTTCCATGGACAATGTACTACTGGTAGGCATGAGTTCTTATTTATAACTTAGGCAGGGAGACAAAACTGATTTCCACTGTAATGTCTTACTATTTATTGGAGACTGCATTTGAAACCACTGAAACCAACTATGGCAGTATTGTTGACTTAAGCAGGCATTGGATCAATCCTTCAAAGCATAACCTTTTCTCTGATAAGTAACAACTAGGGAGGTCAGGTTGTGTAATTAATTCAGGTAAAGCATTTGTGCATAATGAGCCCTAAATATTATAAAATATAGAGCATTTTTGACTACTCTCTGTGCAAGTTATCAGTGTTTAATTATTTTTTTTCCTTTATCATTAAGAGGCCTTTTACCCTGATTTTAGATTCAGTTATAGTTTATCAAAATAAGTGGATATTTGTTTGCAGTAGTTTTGATAGGAACAGAGCCATTACATGCTGAATTATTAGGGATCTTTATACAGTGACAGGAACACATCTATCTTCATATAAATGTTTTTGATTGTTTCTTGACAAATTTTCTTTGCATGTCACAGAATTATTTATTCTGTCTGTTTCCTTGCGTGGACAGTAGGAAACAACAATCAACAAGATTAGTCAATTAACTCAAATAAACAGCAGATTTTGTGATTGTTTCTGATTTGAAAAGTAACTTCAAAATACACATTCAGTGCCCAAATTTGGTCTGTCTATGGTTTCTGGGGAAAACTAACCTGCATTATAAATTAGGCATATAGACTTTTTTTTTTTTTTTTTTTTTGGTAGCTGAGTTTATTTGATTAAAACTTCCAGTTTTTAAAAAACCAAAATGCTTTCAAACTACCAAATAAATAGTCATATAAACAAATTACAATAACAAAACAAAAATTGTTAAATAAATATGTATATCATTATATAATTCACACATGACATAACTGAGAAGCATAGTAATTTTAATTATTTCTGCCAGTGGTATGTCTCTCATGACTTACTTTTGAGGCAACTAGGAGGTCTAAATTAGTAATTTCAATTAAATATGTGGAAAATATAAAATGAATCTGGGTTAAATACATTTGTAAAATATAATTTTGATGATTGAAATAGAAGGAACTATGGAAAAGATAACTGAGTGGGAAGGCAATGATAAATAAGATTTTAATTTCCCTTCTGTATGAATATCAAATTTTTTTCATGGCAAAATGGAACAATGAATATACACATTTTTAGAATACCAGAGCAGATTGCATGTAGGGTTGGGGTTTTTTTTTTGTCCTTCCTCAGAAAGGTGGGATATGAAATTTAAGCTTTGTACTATCAATCACCATCTTATGACTTTCACTGTGAAATGATTAGCTGTTCTGAAAGACATTTATTTACTTCTTTTCAGGAATTAACACTCCACTGGAATGCAACTTTTGGATTTGCTTTTCTCAAATGTGCAATTCCATTTCCTGAGTTCCAGTTATCAGAACATAATGGCTTTTATTGCTTTTCAGAATCAATTATTACTTTTCAGTTATGTATGAAACAGATCGGGTATTAAACCAGTTGGAACTGTTGGAACTGTGAAAACATAGATAAATATTTCTAAGAACATGCTGTGAAAAGGACCCAGTGCTGGGTTCTGTTTCCCTGTGGAGAACATGGTCTTCTGACATTAAAAAACAGGAGGCAACTCCAGACATTCAAAGCAGAACAGCAAGACATTAATCCATTTTTGTTATGTGTGACCCAATGTAGCATGCAAAAAAGACTACTGAAGTAGATTATCTAAATTAAAAATGCGAAGAAACATTAGTTACATCTCTTAAAAGATCTATATTCTATTTCTTACAAAATCTAAGTAGCTTCATTTCATTCATCTTACTCAAATTTATTTGTGGAGAGACTATGTGCCCCATAAAGACAAAAAACACTGGTTAAAAGCATGTTTCTATGTAGGCAGTGGTACAAAATGGCTACATTTTTACCATGTTGCTCACTAGCAATCATAGGAATATGCAGGTGGGTTGGAACTAGATGATCTCTGAGGTCCCTTCCAACCCAAACCATTCTATGATTCTATGATTCTATGAATGTACATCATGAGGGAAAAAAACCCCAAATCATTAGAAATAGCCTAAACCAAAAACCCAAAACCACCACCACCACCGCAACAGCAACAATAAAAGCATGATATAGAATAAGCTAATAGTAAGAGCCTGAAATCTTGAACTTTGTTGATGGCATTGCCACCGGACAACATAGAATCATAAAATCATCGAACGATTTGTGTTGGAAGGGATATTAAAGATCATATAGTTCCAACTCCCCCTGCCATGGGCAGGGGGTACGTTCCATGAGATCAGGTTGCTCAAAACCTCATCCAACCTGGCCTTGAACACCTCCAGGGATGGGGCATCTACAGCTTCTCTGGGCAACATGTTCCAGTGTCTCACCACCCGCACAGTAAAAAACTTCATCCTAATATCTAATATCTAATCTAATTCTACTCTCTTTCAGCTTCAAACCACACTTACAATTTTTTAACATCACTAAACACTAAAAAACTTCCAGCAGCCTCTCTTCACTGATTCCAAGAAATTCTGTTTCCTTCTCAGACACACTCCTCCTGCCCTCCACGTTATGAGGACCCCTCCCCAGACACAGAGGATCTTTTATATATCTTTTCAAGCTGACTCCCTGTTTCCAAAATGTCTTTTAAATTTCTTGTTACTGTTTGATGGTCACTTTCTTCAGTTTATCCATTTTGGAGAACTGCATTCTCAGACAAGTTTGAGTGTTCCATTCTTACACACTTCACACTCCCATTTTATCTTACCAACTGTTCTTATCCGGGCTGTTTTGCCAAGGCTGGATCATGTGAGCACCCTTGAAGCTTAAATTAACACATTTGGGTTACATACTCCAAATTACAGTATTTAAAATCTTATGTGAAGCTGTCAGATAACACTAAATGGGTTACATTGTTGTATTTACAATGTAATTTTCTAATTTACCACAAACTTCTCCCCTTAGAGAAAAAAGAATATCTGCCCTGTCAGTTCTCTCCAATTTTGAATACATAATAAAAAGAGAAAGATTAATTTTGATCTAGACTGAGATACATCAACTGATCTATAGATACTTAAAAACGGGCAGTAATGAAAATGTAATCCACAGTTTAACCAATACTGAGTAACTTATTCCTCAATGTTCTGAATAGAATAAGATGCTTTGAGTAAAGGTGGAAGAATCTGGACATGAAGAATATGAAGGTTAGGGGATACATTTATTTTCAAGTATTGTCACTGACATTCAAATTTATAGTGGTGACACAACATTAAATTTAAATTGAACTGAAAGTGAATTATCTGTTAATGCATGGTTTCAAAGAACAGAAGGCTGTTGAAGCATCTGGCATTTCTCCTGCATTACTGACTTTATATTTTGGCCATAACTCATATTTGTGATTTTTTTTCAAGTCTTGAAAACAGAAATATTACTTTTGACCTTCCCCTAGATCCATGAAAAACAAACTGTAGTGCTTGCTATTTATATTTTAATTTTAGCTGTTCATATCAGCATCTTTCAGAATTTCAGAATACTCAAAAATGTATACTAATCTCTGTATTTAAAGAATACAGTTTGCAGTGATATTCCCTAAAGAAGTAGTGATCGTCTGGGGAAAAATCAGACCAAGATGATCATGCTTACTTAATACATTGAAGCACTTCCTACAGGTGGTAACCTTCCTTTCCTTCCTTGCACCATTTTTATGCTTAGCTGAGTTTAATAATAATAGAAAACTGAATGAGTTTTAGCTATTCAGGAGCAATTTTTATTCTAACAGCTCCTACTGTACTGTATTGAATTGCAGTAGGAGAATATTAAATTTGAATATACTAAAGTGTAATAGAGTATTTTATTATTGTCTGCATGCAAGCAATGTCTAGCTGCAGAACATAATTCCTCTTTCTGTTTAGACAACATGTTAAGGAAATAGTTCTGGGATGAGCAAAAATTGGTAGAACACTCATTTACCAGAAGAACGCTATGCCAGAGAGTATGGTATGTTATCCATTAAACCAAGCCCTTCCCATGGATGAGATTACACATAATTTAAAACTTAACTGCAATCTATCTTTTCTAAATCCTCTGAGATAAATTTCATGCTGTGACAAAAAACTGAATAGACAATATAGATTGGCATGGTTTGCAAACTTCTGCACTTTGAAATTGAGTGCCACAAACACATAGGGTTCGAATTTTAACAGTGTGCCTTTCTCACAGAAAAGGAAAGAAATCATACTAACTGCTTTTGCAACAAACTTAAAGAAATATTAAACATCATCTGTTCAGAACACTAAGCCTAATATCTAACACATATAGAATCATAGAATCATAGAATGG
>NW_010135004.1:0-2834 GCF_000699245.1 Pterocles gutturalis
GTCGCCCCGGGGAGGTTGTCTCCCGTCGCGCTGAAGGTGGTTTAACGGCCTGAAGGGGTTATACCGGGCGCTCTCGCTCCTGCCCGCGCTCGGAGGGTGAGCTGGTGAGAAGGGCGGTGGGCGCGGACCCCCCCCTCCTGCCAGGCTGGGAGGAGATGGGACAGGGACAGCGCTCCAGGGACACACTGAGCCCACCCAGCCCGCAGCAACACACCCACGAGCACTCGGGCAAGGAGAGGTTCAGGGATGTACACCAGCTGTACCTCATGGAGGCACTGGCATTTGGATTGAAAATTTGGATCTTTGTCCCTGTAGGGGCTTTGGCCTGCATGATGATTGGTACCAAACTGTGCTTCGATTATCAAAACCGAACTCGGCACAGCTCCCTGTCTCTCATTTCTTGATGTCCACTTTATAAACAAAACCGATAGCTTCATATAACAATGCAGCTGGGGTACACGGAAGAGCATGAGTGACTTAAGGCAAACCACTTCTTTAAAAGCAAAATCTAGAGGAGAATTTGGACCCTTCTCTCTATAAGGAAAACGGCTCTATTGTTTCTCTTTTCCATGTTTGAAGTTCTGTTGTAACAGCAGGCACAACATTGGAATACTTAATCCAATGATTCCTTGATACACCCGCTAAATCACCATGAACAAGCTTTCCTTGTGTCCTTGGACTTTGAGGAATTCACATAGAGCCCTTTGAAGCAAGGCATCCATTCTCTGCTCTTAAAATTGATGTCCAAGTTGCAGTCTACAAAATATAGGATCTTCGATAAAAACACTAATCAGTACCTTCCCTGCCTTAAACAGAACAGGAATAGAAAAAGGAAAAAAGCTCAGATAAAATTACAAAACATTACAGTTTTATTAAGAATAACTTACATACAAATAAATTATCTTTAAAAATACTATAATACATTTTTATATTAAGTTTAAATTAAGTTTTAGAAGTCGCATTGGCCTTTCCTGCAATCAGCAACCTGATTCTGTTCTTGAATCTTGTTCCAGTTCATCTTCATCATCTTCACTATCCGAGTCTTCATAAAAGGAAATTGTAGCTTGAACTGGAAAGTTTTTCAGAAGTGCTTCAGCTTCCTGATATAAGTAATCATAGCACCTTGATTTAGGCCAAAATAGTCTGAAACAAGTATACAATAGGGTTGTTTATTGTTACTACATATTCAACTTGGAGGCTGACAGACAAGAAACAGCGGTTAAAGTCTGTTAAGCATACTACAGAGTTTTTCCTCACATGCTCAATTGCCAAACTACTTTCTTAATTTAAATAAAAATATTTTCTGGAGTCTTTATTTTCATCTGCAGAGATAAAGATGCACTTAAAGTGCTAGCTTTGCAGCAAAACTAAAGTGCAAGATCCACTGCATCTGAAGCTTGCCACTCCAGTACCTCATTAACAGCATTACCTGGGGATCTGGATCTGTACTGCCCTCACTGGAACTATTCCTGGGGAATATAATAGATGCCAAACAGGCTCTGCAATATATTTGGACTGAAACAGTAGTCTTGTTACTGAAGGTCCCCAGCCTAGGTAGTTTACAATGGTCTGAGAAAAATCTCCAAGTGAAAGAAATATTTCACCCCATCTTTCCAAGAAGAATCATCCAACTGACTCCTTACAGAAGATGCCTCATAAGTCTAGATTTTAAAGTAGTCTGTGTTGTATCCATAAATTAATGTAAAAATTGCTGATAATATCATGGTGTAGCAAGGGCTATCAGCTAGTGAGATAATATATTCCAATTAACATACTCCACGGTTCCTGTTCCTTTTCAACTAGCATCTTCTTTTGCTTACAGTTTGTAAGTAGCTGGAAGAAACAGACAATAGAAGTCCCAAGAGCAAGAGACTAGCATCTTGCAACATAATTAAATGCTGACTACAGATTGTTTACAATAGAAATACATTAAGAAACAGTACTAGATGGTTTTATAGCAATTACAGAAGTGCTTTCTAGGCTACTGTTTAACAGAACACTGCTTCCTTCACAGCCCAAAAGTAACTGACACTTGCTTTATAACATCTCTCCACACTCCTAAGTGTTCCCTGCAGCATTCACTCATACCTAAGCACAGGAGCAGTCACAGTGAAGTCAGAGTCTGTGCATTGGTATTTGAAGGACTGGAGCCTAGCTTTGGGAGAAAGCTGCATCTTGTCTGGAAGAACTACCTGTGCCATTACCTTAAGCACCTTGCAACACGTACTAATTTTCCAAATACAGATTCCAGCAGATTCAACTGCAGTTATTTTATTTCCTTTGCAGAACTGACAGTGCAGACACTATCATCACCTTCATAGTTAAAGCAGTAATTACAGGAGTGTTTTTCTCTGTGATGCTGGCTTGGTCAGTCCATACCTTCTCCTCGTGCTGCTGTCTCCCATGCCCGCACCTGCTTGCGTGCACCAGGACACTGGAGGTTTGCACAGCAAGACAGCCTAGGAACTACCTACCCTCCCTTTTTTAATCCCAGGCACAGGAATGAGTAGCGAGGTGCCACCCCCAAAAAAACCAAACAAACAAAAACCCACAAACCAACCCACCAAAGAAAAAAATCCCACACAGAAAAAAAACAAACCCAAATCAACCACACAAACCCAAACCCCAACACACAACTGTACTATGTCTAAGGAAGTCCCGCACCACAGAAGCATGTCAACATCTCAAAGACCTGGTAAATCCACAAGTACTGGCGATGACTTGCCCAAGGATGTGTCAGTCCCAAAGCACTCAGATGGCTAAATCACTCTAATATCTACATAAACGTACGGGTGGGATCGGAGGGCGTGGGGGAGCCGGTGCTCGGCCAGGGC
>NW_010135005.1:0-3929 GCF_000699245.1 Pterocles gutturalis
AGAGGGTCAACCACTTTTCTGGGGGTATCCCCCCAGCACCCTTCCCTCTGGCCCACCAGCAGGTCACTCCACTGATCAATCTCCCTCTCACACTCCCTGATGGCCCTTAGCCTCTGCACCTCCTCCTTGAGCTCCACCACCAGGCTGAGCAGCTCATCTCTGTGCTCACACCTCACACAGGTGGAATCCCTGCCACCCTCCCCAGGTAGCAGGGAGGCTCAGGCACTCCCTGCATCCAGAGACCTGAACAGCAGCATCTCTACTCCAGCATGTGTTCTTTTCACACAGTACAGTCCTTCAGGCACAGACTGCTGAGTGTGGGTTTCCCACAGGGACACAGATCCTGCCAGAAACCTGCTCCTGAGTGGCCTCTCCATGGGCTGCAAGGAGGCAACCTGCATCAACTTGGTCATCTCTGGGGCCTTCAGGAGAATCTCTGCTCTTGTGCCTGGCCTGGAACACGTCCTCCTCCTTCTCCTTGACCGACCTTGGCATTGCAGGATTGCTTCTCTCACATATTTTCAGTCCCCTCTTTCAGCTGCTGTTGGATAGTGTCTTTTCTCCTTAAATATGTTATCACAGAGACACTACCAACATTGATGATTGATTCAACTTTGTCCAACAGCAGGTCCTCCTTGAAGACAGCTGAAACTAGCTCTGTTGGATGTGGGGGCAGCTTCTGGTGTCTTCTCACAGAAGACACCCTTGTAGCCCCTCTGGTATAAAAATCTTGTCACGTAAACCTAATAAAATAGTATTTCACAATACCATTAAAAAAAAAAAAAAATAGATATTTAAAAATATCCAGACGTGGAGGAGTACCAACTTCCCCCCTGCTGAAATCAATCTGTTCTACTAAGGGGAAGGAAAAATGCCACTCAAACTGCAATAATCCTTCTGTCAGATAATTTGATTGGTAATCTGCTCTAGGTATGATTAAAACTGTGTTGACTGACTTCTAAGATACTTGCATCTAATTCTACAGCACTAAGCAATTTTTTCTACTAAAGAAAAATGAAGCCAGACAAGCTATAGGTTCAGAATCTCCCCCTGCTTCCCCCTCATGTTTGTGGGAGATAAAAAATCAAGTAAGGCACATTAAGGCTGTTCTGTATTCAGCAGAAAGACTGATGATTTACCCCTGTCTTCTTTCCTCACCTTTAGATTTTCTCTGGGAGATTGGCAAGACTTACAGCTGGACTTTTCTGGCAGAAGGGATGCATATGAGCCTCTAGGAACCTGCAAGCTGGAACCTCTTCTTAGCAAGTAAAACAAAATTCAGTGGAATGTCTCAGGAGCAAATACGTAAATACAGCATCTACCATTTTCTTCAGCCTACAGTTTTTGGTCTAGGAAAACAAAATGAAGTTCTAGTCATTGAGGGAATAAAGTAAGGATATAATTTCAGATATTAACATTTGGTTGACTAGCCCAGTCAAATACATGTACAAGGTCCAAGACCCTGACTGCAACAGTATAAGCATGTCTGACCGCATGATAGGAAGGTGCCAAAAAAAAAACAAAAACAAAAACAACAATCTGCCTTTTAGTTTGGCTTTGTTGAGATTACAGATGTTAAAGATTAAGCTTCATGTCTGTAATGTGTTAGCAAATTTCCTTCTCCAGTTCACAATCCCTCACAGCTGCCCAAGGAACTACAGATTAGCTTGACAAACTGTGATTGGCACAGGGTCATGAAGCCAGACTGACCATGATGATACAAATCCTTGAGATCCAAAGAGATTCGTAAGAAAAGAACAAGACAAAATTCAAATGTTTTTACTTTCACAATCAGTGTGAGAGGTCTGATAAGTTTGCATGCACTTCAGCTACTTTGATTATCAGCAGCAGTGATATAACACTTGACTAGGAAAGACCTGAGGACCCAGCTTTGCCAGTTCAGAATTAGGGTGGTGTAACTTCCCGACAAGTTCTTGTTATCTGCTCATTACAGTCTGTATTTACATGGCAAGGTTTTGACAGCAGGGGTCTGCAGGGGTGGTTCCTCTGAGAAGAGACCAGGGGCTGCCTGCCCCATGTTGAACACAGCTGGATCCAGCCAACTCCAACGGACCCACAGCTGGCCAAGGCTGAACCCATCAGCCAAGCTGGACAGAGACAGGAGGGAGAAAGTGTGAGAAACAGACCTGCTGACAACAAGCTGAGAAGAAGGAGGAGGGGGAGGAGGAGCTTCAGGTGCCTGAGCAGGAGCAGAGATTTCCCTGCAGCCCCTGGAGGAGACCACGGTGAAGCAGGTATTTCCCAGCAACCCGGGAAGAGAGCAGGTTGAAGCAGATGGATATTTCCTGAAGGAACTGTGGCTTGTGGAGAACCTACACTGGAGCAAGTCTATCCTGAAGGACTGCAGACCATAGAAAGGACTCATGCTGAAGCAGGGGAAAAGTGTGTGGAGGAAGGAATGTCAGAAAGGAGCTGTTATGGACTGACCACAGCTCTCCATTCCCCATCTCCCTGTTTCACTTGAAGTGGAGGAGGCAGAGGAGTTGGAGATAAAGAAATGAAGCTCAGCCTGGAAAAAAAATGGAGGATGGGGTGTATCACATCCCCTAGCAAGTACATGCCTCTGGAAATATATAAAGAGATAATGGACTGTTAAACACTACGTTGAGACCATTGGGCAATTGGGCATGGAAACACAGGGATACAAATTTAGCATAAACCTCCTAGCTAGTGAACATGAGAGGATCTGCTAACTGTCCTGGTCCTGTCCAAACAAACCTCCTATGTACTGTGAGAGGAGGTAAGGTCCCTGTGGCACACACAGGGAAGTGGCTGGGGAAAGCAGTGTGGATTGCTCCTCCCCTGGGAAAAGACAAACCCATTTGTGGGATTCTCTTTGCTCAAGGACCTGGGTGTACTTGGTGGGTAATGCAGAAAGATGGGGAGATCCAGTGTGTGCTTTCAGGAGATTTAACCTTCGGGAAAAAAAGTCTGTGATGTGAGTTGTATGTTGTAGGAAGTAATGTGGCAGGAAGGACCTGAACCGACAGAGTGAGTCTCCCAAGGAACCAGGCAAGTGCAACAATGACACAAACCAAGCCTGTGTTGGCGCCCAACAACTGAACGTGCTGTTTCTCCTGTCCTGAACACCTGTCTTGACAGATGAGGGCCAAGACGTAGCCTGTTCTTATAAACATTTGTAAGAGTGGAGGAAGCCCATGGAATGAGAGTAATATCCACCTGTTAAGGGGCAGGGGATAGTAGTTAATGAGAATACATAAACCTGTTTGATAGGTATTAAGATGGTTTAAGTACATAGTAGAAGTTGTAGGTGTTGGTAAGAAGGGATTTCAGTAATGAGAATTAAATACAATGGGATGTTTAGAAGATATATGTATGTATTAAATCATGTGGGACCTGAGTATGACGTATATGGTATGGAATAAGGGGTTGAGACTGTATTAGGTCTGGTTGAGATGGAGTTAATTTTCTCCATAGAATCCCTCATAGCTCTTTTGTATTTGTAGCTAGAAAGATGTTGATAATACACCAGTGTTTTGGCTACCGCTGAGCAGTGCTTGAATAGCATCAAAGCTGTCTCTCCAACAATCCCCCCCCTCACCCCTAAAGGTCGGTGGACTGGGGTGGGCAAGAGCTTGGGAGGGGACACCGCCAGGACAGCTGACCAAGGGGATATTTCATACCATATGACATCTGATCAGCAATAAAAGCTAAGGGAAAGGAGGAGGAGAGGGCGCATACATCAGCAAGGTGTCTGTCTTCTGGAGCAACTGCTACCCGTACTGAGGCCATACTTCCCTGCTTCCAAGCAGTGGTTGGACATCACCTGCTGATGGGAAGTAGAGAATAAATCTTTTTGTTTCCCTTTGCTTCTATGCACAACCTTTACTTTTTCATCCTTAAACTGCCTTCATCTTGTCAAGTTCTTTTTCATCTTATTTCCTCCA
>NW_010135006.1:0-952 GCF_000699245.1 Pterocles gutturalis
TGACAGCTGGTTTGCTCCGCAGATTTGCTGCCCGCCAAGAATGGCGAGGAGCAGACCATGCAGTTCCTGCTGGAGGTCGTGGACATCCTCCTTAACTACGTGAGGAAGACGTTTGACAGATCCACCAAAGTGCTGGACTTCCACCACCCGCACCAGCTCCTGGAGGGAATGGAAGGTTTCAACCTGGAACTCTCGGACAACCCCGAGTCCCTGGAGCAGATCCTGGTGGACTGCCGGGACACGCTGAAATACGGAGTCAGGACAGGTAGGTTCTCCTACGCTACTCTGGAGAGTCCCTCCTGGGGCTTTTCTCTGGCTCACGGTGAAGGGAGGGGGCTTGAGCCCACGGATATAAGCCCACAACCCTCTTCATGCCCTCCCCGCTGCTTCCCTGGAGGCTCAGCTCCAGGGCTGTCTGCGGGCTCTGGAAATGTCTCTGCTCAGAAACTTCAGTTATTGATGCTCCATCCGCCCCCGGCGGGCAGGGCTCAGTGGTGTTTGCAGAGCCCAGAAACAAGTTTTTAAGACGTAATCTCTTTCACTTGATGAAATGCGAGCTGTCTGTGTCTCCAGGGAGCAATATCATTAGGTAAATGAGGGCATAAATGACACTGAATTTGCAGTTTTTCTTTTTTATGTTCACCAGACGTTTAATGAAAGAGAGACTGAAATCCTAGGAATCATCAACAAAGGAACTCTGTGGATTTCAGCCCATTACCCGGGAGCCCTGCCTGTCCGGGTCTTTCTGAATCAGATAGAAATGCCCCTTTTTATAACTTCTTTTAGTGGCTGAGCTGTAGCCAGGCTCTAGAGCAAAGTCTGTGCTCTTTCAGGCTGTTTGGCCTGAAATGTTTTACGTCTCTATCAGCAGAAAGCTCGGCTGGCAACAAGCGCTGACTGCTGCCAAGCAGGTCAAGAACCGGAGCGACAACGGAGTAGGGGCCGTGCTTCT
>NW_010135007.1:0-15606 GCF_000699245.1 Pterocles gutturalis
CTTCTGTCCCTCACTTCCATCCCTCCCTTCCCTCTTTCTTTCCTTCCCTTCCTCCCTCCTAGAATAACAAGAAGGCTCAGAGACAGAAGCATCGTCTGAAGCCACTCTTGACACGGGAGCCCCTGCAGAATCCTTCGTGATTACTAATCCTTTAAAACAAGGATAACACTTATTCTGAGACTTGTGTAACAAATAAAAAAATCAGAGCTATATATCTTTCTAAATTGTTTTGAAATTTTGCTTTTACCTTTATAGTGGCTGGGGAATCAGAGACCTTTCTACTTTTCAGCATATCCTGTTTTGTGTTAGTCAGGTGGCTTGTTTAGTTAAACCTTTGTCATTTATAAACTGTTCTATTAGTTCTAGTCTAAGTTATAACTTTAAGGGAAGGACAAAGGAAGAAATAACCTTCCTGAGATGCACTTTTTTGGGGGCAAGCATATTTTGAGCATATTTTCAATATGGAAATATATATAATCTTCAGTACTTTAGTATTTGTTTCTATACTAATCAGATAGTCACATGCTGGGTGGTCTGAGTGTAAAAATTGCTTCTGTTTCTGAGTGCAAGTGCCAGAAGTCATTATATTCAGGAGCATAGGTTAGACAGAGTTTCATGGATGAAAACGTTATAGCCAGTTTAGTGGATTGCTCTTTCATTTTAGTTTGTTTTAAATAGTATAGCTCAAATCTCAGTTCAACCAGAACAGGACAAGAATTGTTACTTGAAATTACATAGCTTTTCTGGAGATGTTTAACCTTTGTAAGCTTTAGAGAACAAATCCCGAAGTGAGTGGGTACGGCTTCAGCTAGAAAACTCTGTTCCACGGTACACTGGCTGGATATTATCAGAAAGGCTTATTTGTTTTGTTTGTTTGTACAGATATGTGTTCTCAGACTTAATTAACTTGCACCTCATTATAAGAACAAGAGAAAGTGTAGTTTTATTGTATGTCATAAAAATCAAATAACTCTTGCAGCAAATGAAACATGATTACTCAAATGTCTTTAATCCATAGTTTTTGCTACGACTTGTTTTACATTCATGATGTAGATCTAAGCTGATCTCTTGTTCTTCCACTGTTGGATGCTGACACTTGTCTGTATTTTGCTTATACTTAATGAATTTAACAATCCAGAAATGCCTTTTTTGTCTCTTTTTTTCCTTGAACCCCCCTTTATCCTGCTGCTCCCAGGAAGAAGAGCTTTGATTGTACAGTAATATTCAGACATTCAAGTCTCCATTTTCTTCATGTTCACCAGATCTTATTCCTCATATGTAAAAGATAAATAAACAAATGTTGATTCTGGTGGTTTTAAGGATGAAGCTAGGCAACTACAGGATGATAGATGCTGTGCTTAAACCTGTGCACTCTTGCTCTCTTAAGATGTTAAATATTGCATTAAATTGGAATTTAGTCACTTTTTTGTTGGTGAAAGATACACTGGATATTTAGCATTTCGAGAATGAAGATAATTAGAAATTGTCACTGGAGCTGCATTGAAATATCTGAAAAACAAACAACCAAAAAAACTCCCGTGCCTTTTACCTAAAGGTGCATATGTATTTTAAAGAGTTGAGGGGGTTCGGAGCATCTGTGTCTATCTTCCTAGGTATAAAGTGCATTATAGATGCTGGCAGAGAAGTTCTAGTAGCATATGCCGAGAGAGGTGAGCGTGGGTATCCCTTTTGAGGCCGCTGCTGTGTGGCCTCCAAGGACTGACTTCTGCAGGGGTGAGCCCTGTCTGGGCCCTGTCTCTAAAGGTACCAAATCCGTCCTTGGCACAGCTGTGGACCTGCCGAGCTCCAGGGAGAGAGATTGCCTTGGCTTCACTTAGCTGAACCATGTGAAGCTCTCTGACACTCTTCTGTGCTCAGGACAGCTGCCCGATCTGCATCCACCGTAAGATCTGTGGATAATATGGAGTGAGGGGAGTGCTTAGCGAAGGGAGCCTGTGGTTTGTATTTGTGTAACACAAGCCTCTTACTGCTCTGGTAGGATGGGGTGCCTCTGAGGTGGTCAGTTCCTTCCTGCTTCTAACCAAGAAGGCTCCACTTGGGCTTAGGGGGGTGCGTGTGCATTTCTTTATTAAAGTATGTGTAGATATTTTTTTTTTCTTTGAGCCACACTACGGTATTTTAAATTGAGTATTTAGGCTGGAAGTAATGAAATCTTCAGTTCAATTATTTTATAAGCTTTAAGAATAGAATATCTTCAAATAGCTGTGTAGTGTAAATCTCTATGTCCTTTGTTTACTTTGGATGTCACGTTTAAATACATTTAGATCTCTTCTACAAAGCCTTCTTTTTTTGGGAAATGTAGTTGTTTCCCATCTGGAAGAGATAAGCACTTACATTTCAGGGGAGAAAAAAGAAAAGGGCAGAAAGGCAGGCAGTCGTGCTGGCTGTCATCTTGCTGACGAAGGAGGACGGTGGTGGAGTCAGCAAGTTTAGCGTCCAATTCTGGGCAGGTAATTGAGTGCAAAAGTCAAGTTTGGAGTCTCTTGATGAAATTTCCTTGAGAAATCCTTTGCTGGCTCAGCTTCTACTTTAGTATTTTATAAGCAGCTTTCTGACTCTACCTTTCAAATTTTAATTTGCAGTCTAAGTCTATTTTAAAACCTCAACATGCAGCAGACGTTACTTCATTTTGCAAATGAACACAGTAAAATGAATAGGTTGACAGTTAAAATTTTGCAAAGTTTAATTCAAATCTAAGAAGATAGTAGAGAGCAGAAACAAAACAGCATTAATTTTCCCTTTTCTAGTGGAACCTTGTTTACTTGTTAAACACTTGTAACTGCAAAACCATGGTTGTGCAGTTGTGCAAGTAAGCCATTAGAGGGCAATCTAATATTGCTCTGTTTGGAAAGGAGTCATCGATGAAAAGAGACTGAGAGCGCAGTGGATAGACAACAGGTACAAGTTTGATAAGGTTGAACTTAGTTTTCTATTTGAAATAAAGCTGGTTTAATTGCAGCATGTATGTTAGCTGAGTAGTAGAACAAGGAAAATACAACATTTGAGCAAATAGAATGGATTTGCATGTTATAATTGAATCTCCTTAAAATCTGCCTAGTTTAGAGAAGTGGCAAAAAGGATTTGGAAAAGCAAATTCCATCTCCTCCTTCTAAAGCTTGCTTACCTTCTGCTTATGGCCAAATTGCTCAGGCAAGAATTTCATAACCTTTTTGAGGAAAAGCTAAGCATGTAAATTCTCTTTAAATAAGTAACTGAAGGCAATATTGTATTTAAATCAGAGCACATAATATCTCTTTTTAAGAACTCAGGCATTTACTACCTTTATTTTTTCAGATCTTAGAAAAATAGTAAATCATAAAACCTCAGAATGATGTTTCCAATTTTAACACTTAAAATATTATCCCATAAACATGCTGCTATGAGTGTAGTGTTACTGCCTGCACAGTGGAAGGGAAATGGTTTATCAGCTTTGTATGTCTTGATCTTTCTGCAATCTCCTGATAACCACTGGAAGCGTGGGAAGGTGTGCCAGCAAAAACACTGATTTATATTTTCCCTATTTCTTAAGCATGTGTTAGCAACCACTGCTGGAAAGACAACACTGGCTTGGCTCAGCTTTTGGTTTGACACGATATGGTGCCTCTTATGCTGCGATGGGCAAACAAACTTTGTATTTCATATTTTATTAGGCATCTATATTTTTGTTCCTTGACGGATAGGAAAGCGGTTTACTTCATTGGAGTTGGTGGATTGGGAAGGTTCCTGCATAGGGTTCAAAAGTGCTGCTGTGATTGTGAGACTTCAAAGACCATTCTGGACAAGTTTTACATAGATTTCTGAATTGTGAATGTGAATATTTAAAGTGATTTGCAAGGCACCCATTACGATGGAGCAGGCCATGGAGAAAGTACGGCACTCACAGTCATGTACAAATCAATGATAATTGTATCATTTCATATTTCAATAAAATATTTTATGTTGTAAATTAATAAATGTAGTCAATTTATGCATTATGCATAAATGTATCATTTTCCATTTGGAAATGCAGCAAAACCGATCTAACTATACCTACAAATTTAAACCTTTTTTATTATTATTAAATTTTCTTTGGCAAATACAAAAAAACCTGGTAGTAGTGATTAACATTACTGTAAGATGAAATGCAGTATATTATGTTCGTTTCTACAGCAAGCAGTGCTTATTCCCTGGGGAGTGAGATTGCAGAGCCGCTTTATTTGCTCTGAAGTACTGAAATGGAGCTAGGGCATCCATCCAAAACCCATGCTTGAATGATCCAGTCTTTTATTAATTGTACACAGATGAGGAGCTCTGGTTTTCCTTTTCTTTTTTTTTTTTTTTTTCTTTTCCGAGTCTTTTTTTTTCTTTTTTTTTTTTTCCCCCGTAGCTGCACAGAGACAGCATATATAAATAGTCCTAAAGCCATTCACTTTCTCATCAGTGCTATTTTTAGCAGTGGCCTCTGGTTACTGCTGGTGCCGTTATGAAAATGTTTGCATGTGTTTCCCAGAGGGTCTACACACACTGAAAGGAACACACAGCTCTCATGTGTTGCCTTGTGAATATGGCTAAATATCACACCTAAAGGTGCTTTTTCCTTAACACACCCACCCCCCCTGCCCAGCTTTGCTGGACAGTTGCAGCAGTGCTTTCTCTGGGGACCTTGTCAGCTTCCCAGCAGACAGCAAAGCCTAGCAAAGTGCTCTAAACTGCAGACGAACCTGCTGTGTCTGATAGTGTTGCACCATTGCTTCCTAGAGGTTTGGGGAAGGGATGGGTCCCTCGGGAGTTCAGAGCACAGTGGGGAGAGCAGAGCTTTGATCTCAGGGTGGAGGGTCTCCTGCAGAGGGTGGGGGTTTGTGCAGCTTCTTTTTAAGTGGATGGAGCACAGGCAAAGAAAAAAGAAAAAAAAATCTATTATGAGGGTTCACTTGACTGTTCACCAAAAGATCCATATGATAGAGAATTTTGCCTCAGATTTTTGTTTTCCTGGAAACTTTTTACAAGGTGTGACTAACTGGTTTTTTTATGTGATGCATGCAATCTCAGTTTAGAAAGATAAACAACAGTAATAAGCTGCTCAGCTTTTACAGTGGAAAATGCAGTTGTTGGTCAACTGTTGGGGTTTCTAGCATGATTGATGAGTCATATTTAAGTAACTGAAAGTTAAAAATCTACTTTGTAAAACATGTCAGTCATTTTTTTTTTATGACCCCTTTCAGTTTTCCCAGGTAATACTACATTGTGAGCAGTATTTAAAGGCTGCTGGTGACGTTGAACTTGGCAGAGCACAAGGGTGATCCCACCGCTGCCTACCTTGAGTAAGGCTCCAGCACTTTCCTCTGATAGAAATCAGAGAGAAGCACATGCAGAGCAAGTAACCCAGAAACTGGAGTTCGCTCAGCTCTTTCACTGTGATGCGGTGGTTAATGATTACTCTGTGAGGGTGATGATATCGTGAGATATCATGAAGGAAGTATGTATTAATTGTGTATCCTATTACCTGTGCCATATGTTCTGGTCTGAAATAGTTCAAAGTGGGTGGCCTCCCTGGCGTGCTACTGGGGCCACCCCTGGGAATGGTTTTCTGAAAAAGTGACTTTCCCAGATGATGAGGAACTGAGGGTGGGGAGGGGAAATCTGTGGGTGAGTGACTGGCTCAGGCTCTGATTGGATCGATTGTACTGGCATAGATGGTTATCATGTTTAATTGTTTTAGATAGCTGTGGTGGTAATTGTTGCTTACAAGTCTTGTGAAAAAAATATTATAAAATCAAACTACAGGATACAGGAAACAACAAAGTTCTCACAGGAGAACACCTCCAGCTTATTATTTAAAGTAAGAAAAATGTGTCATACGTACAGCAGACATTTTTTTCACTTTTCATTCAACTGTTCCCTTCTTCCCCACCCTTTTTCCTCAAAACAACTAAGGGGGAAAAAAAAAAAAAGCAATTATTTCAAAATGCTGTCATGCTTGCTAAATTTAGCAAGCCAGGTTTTCCACCCCCTCCCCTCTCCTGGGGATTATGGAGTGGGAAAATGCAGATTTCACAACTGAGTAGTTTACATAAAGAGTTCCCTGTTTACACCATTACTTTGCTTGGAGGTCTCCACTGATGGCAAAATTGGAGAATGTGTGGGGAAGGGTACAGTTGTTCAGGCTCTTGGTCTACAATAAAACAAATGGAGCATGCAACAAATGGTGACAAAAAGCTAAAAGATTAGTCACTACCTATGACAGTCCTCTGTAGAGACTTGGTTGATATAGAAGGAGGCAGAAGAAACCATGCTTCTCTAACTGCAGAGACACCAATTTCATGGGTATGCTTTTTTCCTTCTTTTTGATGGTTGAAGGTCATTAAAATGACTCTGTAGTGTTTTCGGGTTACTAAATGGTTAGTGATGACCCCTTGTGTAATGTGTTGATGTGAAAACTTACCTCCCTGGTCACATTGGTACGGTGGCTACTTAATCTAAATTTTAAAATAGTTACAACAAATTAATGTTTGAAGCAGAGCTACTGCATACTCACCACCTGCAACAGTGAAGAGAGGCTGTAACTTCCAAATTTTGTCACTCTACGTGCTGCCTTCTGCAAGACAGATTATAGTTGGAAGATTAAGGTGTCCAACTCCTGGAGATCAAATAAAATTGTACAGTTTGGGTAACACAGAAGTTAATACTGTTAATGCTGTCCATGTCGTCTATGTCTATGTCATTAGCATTTCCAGTGTAATTCAAAGACAATAAAAGGTGCTTTTTTGCCTTTTGAGAATGGCTTCATGGGGGCAAGTGCCACTTAAAGGGTTTCTTCGTGAAGAACCTGCAACAGAGGTTCTGGGTCTGTGGCAATTGTTTGGTGACTGTAATGTACTGCAGGTGAACAGTAAGCAGAGCAGAGAAATAAATACATAAAAATGTCTAAAGATCTGTCTAGATAACTGAATACCAAGAGTCTATGAGAGATTTATGTTGGGGTTTTTTTTGTTTGTTTTTTTTGGGGGTTGTTTTTTGAGAAATCAGCTTGTGTTTCAAGTCTGTTTGCTTGGTAAGATGTAATGACATAAAGACTTACACTAAAACTGACTTTTTACTGTTTCTCAAGACAGTATCATTTAGTCATTAGGTTGTCTTATAAATAATTCATTCATGTTAACATTCAGCTGTATATAGCAATATGTTAATTCCTATATAATTTGCATCTACATATCCAAAGGATGGCAAGATGCAGATTAAAATGAAGGATTCCAAACATATATTATAGTCTGGGTTGACACAAGCTATTAACTGTGTTATTAAGAGCAATGCGGCAGTACTGATGGAGGTTACCTAACATTACTCTGCCATTTCCAGTGAAATTCTAGCTCACCCTATCCTTTGGGTGCTGCAGAGAAAAGTGTACAATATTTAGAAAGATAAGCCAGTGGAGTGCAGAGTATATGAAAAAGATGATAATATGTAAGCACTTCTGTCTTGGTGGTAGGAAAATTGCCAAGCTTCTAAGCAGTTTACACTGTAGCTTGTTTTCTAGTTTTGTCAGTTGAATAAATTCATGAGTGGTCAGAATTTTTCTATACTTCTATCATCCTGTTTGACCATGTATTTGATATCTCATAGAGCCAAAGAGAATGTTTGTGACATGTAAGTCTGTAGAAGGCAATAATTACCATTAATGAATAGCATTAAAGAACTTTTTTTCTGAAATATATTGAATGTCATTCTCCTCTGCTTCCATGGTAACAAATAGAAACTATACTAAGTCTTTTAAGTCTTTGCTTCAGCCAGTGGCTACAATTCAGTAATAATTCAATTCAAAAAAAGGGAACTCTGGCAATCCTGCAGTAACATTTACTTAATTGGCTCATGGGTACAGCCACCACTAAAAAGCTGGAACGTTGTAAATGACTTCACTGTGCTTCTAAAATAATTGGTTTCTCCTCTCTCAAAAATGTAAAGCCTTTTCAACCTGGGGTTTTTTTTGTGTGTGTGTTTCTGCTGTGCCGATTAGAGCCCTACCCCTTTGGCCCTTCACTTCCTTTTTCTCATTCCAAACCAGCATCTGTTTTTTAATTCTCCTAGTTTGACTCCAAATGCCAATCAGCTGTGATTGATCCAGTTTACAGACTGCACCCTGGAACTCAAATCTGTGCTCACCTGCATTTGCTGTTGTGATTAATGAATGTAAATCAGGGGTGACACTCCCATGGTTGTAGCTGGAGTGTAGGTTGGGACTGAAGATGCAGAAGGGTAGGCTTTGCTGTCTCCAGTTAACACTGGAAAAAAATTGAGATAAAACACATACTCCGAGCAGTATTTTGCAGCCTAATACATTAGATGAGTGTATGTGAAGCACTAATGTTTCATCAGTTTGTGTTGCTAAGAAGAAATAAAAATATATTTGAAAGGTTCTTTTAGGAACTTGATCAGCTATTTTTCCTTTTTTTGCTGGGTACTGTGGAAGGTTGAAGGTGATATGAGTTCTCTTCAAATTTTAGTGTATATAATGGTGGGATAAAATCTTGGGATGTGGGATGTAATCTGATTTCTTTTTAAGAAGGGCTCTACTGGGCTTACTTTTCCTCTCATGACTAATATTAAACATGGGGTAGTGGAATACTTCTGGCAACATTGTTCCAGGGTTTTGTAGGCTGAAGGTTGTCTTAGACTAAAGACTACATGCATTATGATTTTTACAGCTGAGCTTTGTCTGTATGGCTAGTCTAGCTAAGAATTTAAGCTCATTATTTTGCAGTAAGATTGTTTGCTTCCTGACACTATAACGTGATTTACAATGAATGCTATTAGTAGTCTGTTCTTTCTTAATTAATATAAACAGGCTGAAGAGATGTGAAACACAGTTGACAAATGCCATGTATTGATTTTAAGCCTGACCTGACTGATGTACTAGAAGAATAACCAACTTGCCAATAATAGGCTATTTGTCTAGCAAAATAAGTGTTAAATCTTGGCAACTATTTGAAATTGCTTTAAGGGGTCACTGTTCTAAGTGCCTCTTAAAGCAAATCACTTACAGAAATCTATGCATCCTCGTATCACTCATATGCATATCTGCAAACATATAAAGGAACCGTTTTAATACATGGAGTGAGAGCAAGTGTGGAAGAAAGCATATGTACATCATAAAAACAGGGATTATCACTGAGTTCTGGCACCATCCTCTTGGGAATACTTATTTGACTTTCAATATCCAAAATTTTTTTGATACAAAGAAGTCTTTATTTTACATTAATTTCAGATGTTCTGCAAACTGCATTTCTTTAATGTCTGAAATAATATTTTAATAGGAAATTAATTTTATACGTTCTCTTGGGGGTTTTTTCCCTGTTTTAAATCAGTAGCTATCATTAATTGCATCTAAGTACGATAGTGTTTTGAAAAAGAGCAGTGACATTTACAAAGTGGAGAGGCTCTGGTACAGCTTCGCCCCGTGATATTGTCTCTTGTAGTTGATTTGGGGTTTTCTGCAGTTGCTTCTGTGATGATGGTCTGTGCTTTGCTCACTCAGAATCCTGTCTGCTGAGGGGGTTAATTAATTCAGGGTCTTCTGAAACAGCAGGGGCAGGGACTGACACGCTGGGTTGGGCTGAAATAGGGTCCTGAGCCATGGGCAGGGTGGGGGAGCCCCCAGGGATGGGGGTCAAGGCTGCTCAGACCCCGTAGAGCCCTCAGGGGCTGGACACAAGCAGAGCTGGTGGCACATGTGGGGAGATACTCTTAACACCTGGTAACCATGTGGATGAATCTTGTTGTATGCTGGAGGCTCACGTGTATCCAATGTATTCAAAAGTCCATGTGGGAAATACGTTGTGAACGGTGGTTCTTGTTTTGATTATTTTGATTTGTCATAAAGGGTCTTGCTTGCAATTCAAAGGGCAGGAAATTCAATAATTTAACAGCAGTCACTCAGTGGAAGTGTGATATTATCTTTTTTTTAGTTTCAAGAATGAATGTGATCAATTTGTCTTGAGTGGCATGGGCCACCCAAGTGAGCAAAGTTACAATTATTTCCTGGTCTGTTTTTATACTGAACATATTTGCAGACTGCATTTCTTCATCCCTTTGAGCTTGTCTGTAAAGTTGCCCTTTTTTCCTTATGATGTGTTTTCTGTAGGTGCCTTTTTTGTTTGTAACCTGTTGCTGCCTACTTGCTGGCAGCGCTTTGAAGCACGGTTTGAATTAATGCTGACACAAACACAGGAGCTTGGGACTTGCACAACTCCAGCATATTCCTTTTGAAATACATTTAAACTGTTGTCTTGCACTTCGTGTTTTGTGTGATGTTTAAGCTTGGCATTTAAGCAGTCTGTTTCCCTTAAGCCAGCAAGTCAGAGGGAAGCACTATATGGTTTGCATCGCTTCTCACCTTAAACGTGAATCTGAACAGAGGACTGATTAGATCAGCGGCTTTCTCTGGACCAGAGGCATCATTCCCCATGTCCTACCCAGATTCCAGCTCTATCTGTTGCACTCTGCTCAGCTACTTATTTCCACTGGCTCCAATATTTGAGTCTGCTTTGCTTTTTAAACTGTTACTCTGTTATTCCCTGGTGCAGCTAAACTTTTTTTTCCTTTAGTTCACAGCCTTTCTGAGTGGACATGAAGTGGATATGAAGTAATCACTGTGAATAAATCTGTTTATAATAGATTTGTGAAGTGTCTGGGGTTCCTTGGTAGTCAGGTTATTTGTAACATATTCTGTGGATTCATATTGTTTCCTCTTGTAGGATTACATAGGAGTGTGCATAGTTACAGGCGTGGCCCATAATATTTAATGGTGCATTTTTCTGAATAGACTGTAGTGTTTTAAGAAGTATTAGAAATAACGGGTCTATTTTGGCATCATGTCTTCACTGACATAGACAGAAAGATTTGTGTGTCGTTTGGAGGTTTTTGTTAAGTTATGAAAAACTTGCCTATGTTCAGTCAGTCAGCGGAGGACTCTGGCATCACCTAGTTCTTTAAATGACGTGTTACATTCTTCAGTGATTATTAATTGTACTGTTGCTGCTACAATGGTGAAGAGTTTGTGTTTTTGTTTTTTTTTTTTAAACTGAAACTATTTTTTGTAATGAGGAAAGTGCAAAGCCAACTTTTTTTAACAGATCAGCCTGCACAGATAGTGGTGTTTTTTTCTATATTGCAGTTTTATCAAGAGTTTGTTAAACAAAACTGCTTCCCTTCACTTTGTGCTCCTCTCTGCCTCACCTAGACAACTTTCTGATTGCAAAATACTCCTGGACAAGTATTTTGCATATTGGTGTGCTCTTTCCTCTCTGAGTGACCACCCTCACCCGTCATCCCCAGCACCTCTCAGGGTAGTAACGTGGCCTGATGCAGAGGAGGATGTAGAACCCCCCTGCAGCGACTGCAGTGCTGTAACATCCGTGGATATCCTGGAGCTTTCTCCTGCAGTTATCTTAGTGTGGTATGTGTGTTATCTTGCCAACTAAAAGTTCCAGCTGTCTTCTGTGCACCCTGGAAGCATCTATTCTGAATTGGCTTACCAGGTGTTCAGCACTGAAGGAATGCCTCAGCTATCCAGGACTGTGTGCCTCTGTCTGGGTGTCTGGACTATGCTACACTGGCCCTCTGCTCTCTGTGTCAGCTTTGGAGGGTCACGAGATAGAAACTAAGCTATTTGAGGTTATCACAGTGGTTTTAAAGATTTTGCAGCTTGGCTAGTATTAAGTTAGGTAGCTGTTGTGCAGTTGCCTCACTCCTGACAGTACAGGTGATTGATCCAAATTTAAATTTACTGTCTTCAAAGACATACGGGTATTTCCTAGTTTTGTTTCCAAGCTTGCCCCGCCGGCCCCACGCCCTTTTTTTCCCTCCTTTCTTTTCTGTAGAGTTCTCTCAAAGTTGGTTGTTTGAAATTTCCTTGAAAAGGATTAAAAGACTCAAATTCTTGCAAAATCTCCTGAATACAGAGCTATGCCTTTAATTAAAACAAAAACCTACCACCCCCCTGCCATCCCCACCCCCCTTCTTTAAAATAGGAAAACACCTGGAATTAGATTGTAAGAATAAGGAAACAATTGAAAGCCGTAAAGTGACAGTTTATTGCCAAATCTTTCCAGATTACTGACATATTGAAATATGTATTTTATTATTCAAATAACTAACAAACTCAATTATGCAGGAATTAACATGATAGATAAAATTTATGGTGTTGCTATTATCAGAAGAAATTATTATGATGGTATATAAAAGGATGTATACACCAGAGGAGATCCTGGCAAACAAAGATACCTTCAAAATACATACAATACTGGTATTTCACAGGTGACTTGTGTGATGCACAGAAATGATTTGCACATTTTTCGTAACTTCATTTGGTGTCTTTGGGCTTTAAAAAATATGTGATGGTGTGTATGTGGTGATGAAGGGACTGAAGAGCTGCAGCAAGGCGGCTGTTCCCAGCAGATGGCAGGATGGCCTCGCCTATCCCACCCAGCCGCATCGAGCGTGCAGCCCTGCTGCCTGCTGTGCGGTTGTGCTTCTGATACATTATCTGATTAATGCTGTATACTTCCAACGTGTGCAGGCGCCTTTAGGGGTATGAATTACTCATGCAAGTTGCTTTTATGAAACTTTTATGAAGACTGACCTTAGTTGGGGATATTCTGATTCAGAAACCTTTGCACCAGGGTGAGGTGAGGTATTTGGGAGCAGGTGGTGCCCAGGTCCCTTGGGTGGAGGAAGGGAGCTCTGTGCAGGTGGGTGGGAACGGGCTTGCCAGGACCATCTCGGCTGTGCCAGATTGCACAGGATGGTTGTGAGCTGGACGAGATCCTGCTGCTCAGGATGCTGCTGAGACTTTTGAACTGAGGTCATACTGCAGCTCAGGTTGCGCCAGGGCTGCATCTCTGCACAGCGCTGGGCAGGCAGTTCTCCTTAAAGGAAATCAATTTCCCCTTTAATGATTTTAAGCAACTCACTGAGTGCGACATACAAATTCCTCCTCATGCAGGGAGAGAGCACATTATTTTTAGAAAGACCATTGAGCAAAAGGTAGACGTTGGTTATATATTTTAGTCTGCTGCTAGGATATTAAGGCAAACAACCCTCCATCTGCTTCAGAGCCAATTATGTTAATGGTCTGGTAGATCTGAAAGCTGTGACCGTATGTCAGGTATAGGCCTCTCATGCGGAATTTCTGTGTGCAGATAAAAGGGCTCACCTTACGTACGCTGTGTGCACACCACAGATTAAAGTAGCAGACTTTCTGCTGGGTCTGTGCTGAGATCTTTCAGTAAATATTGGTAACATATTTTAATGAACAAAAATGAACAGCAGAGAACTGACTTGCGTTCTGTATTTGTAGTAGTTGTTTCAAGTTAAAAACAAAACAGAATAGTGTAAAGTATAGGGAATAGTATGATTTAAACCTTCCAAAAGAGGGCGTAGTTTATGACCTGCAGAGTTTTGGGGTTTGTGAGAGCCGGTATTTTTTTATGGTAATAGTTCAGATGATTGTCCTCATCTGTTCTATGTGCTATGGTATTAACCCGTAGTGGTAGAAAAAACCCACAACTGTCATGACACCCTAGTAATAGGGCTATTCCTGTTAACTGCATTCTGTGGAAGGCACTAGAAGTGCTAACATCAGGTCAAGACTCATGTAAAACAATTTAATAACAGGGATGAAGCCAAATAGTTCAGCTTGTGTCTGTCTATCAATATAGGTGATACTTTTGTGAATAATTGGAACAGGTTTGAGGGCAGGGTGTTGTCTTTTCCATTCTTGTAGTATTTTTAGCGAGATGGGTTTTGTTGGGGACTGATGAGCAGTGGCAGAGGAGGCCTTCTGTGCTGTATATTCATGGTACCACCAGCTGAGAGAGGAAGAAATGGGCTACAGACAGACAGAGAAGCTGAAATAACCCTCTCTTCCTTTCAGTCCCACCTGCATCTGTAGTCAGGTTACTCAGCAGGACCTGTATCAGCTTGTGTAGAAATTAACCTCACCTAGATCTAGGAAATTAAATTCCTCTTAGGGAGCCAAATCTACTTTTGAAGAGAAAATGATGAATACCACTTTCTTTTTTTTGATGGCTTTTTTTTTTTTTTTTTTTCTTTTTTCAGTTCTTTGTACTGTTTCATCCCTCAGTGTTCCCGATTCTGGTAGCACTGACTCTTTCCATAGCCTGCTCCAAATATTAAACCACAAAAAATTAAGTGATGAAAGTGGAATGATAGCTGTGAGTGAGGATGATCCCTGCAGCCCTTTTGTTTCATTTCTGTTGAGGTGAACATGTCAACAGCTGTTGGCAATAATGCTTATTCCTCCTACATCAATGTGATGGATTGATGTGTATACCAAAATATGTTAGAAATTGAAATAAAATATGCATTTTTTCATAATCTATCAGCATTATGATGGCACAAAAAAGCCAGTCTTATGAATAATACAGAGCTCTGCAGTGGGCATTATGTACTGTAGGGTAATAAATGCAATGTCTCTCCTAGACTACCGGGAGAGTTGTAAAGTAGAATGCATTAGTTCTGCTTTGTGATAATAAATCATTTTAGTTTGTCAGAAGGCTCTGGCTAACTTTTACTCCTGAGATATAAAAGAATGCAGTGCCATACGGCTCTGGATGGTTTCCGAAGTGTTTAGGCTGGCTCTGAATCTCCTGGGTAATGTTTTGAGTGAGCGATATGGATAGATAACAAGTGGCAGTATTTCTCAGGTATCGATGTTGTGATGCCTCCTGTTGTTTTATTGCCTAGAGTGGCTGATCTCGTCCTAATTAGAACTGTAGCTCTTCTCTGATGTCTTGTGTCTCTATTTGCAACGTGACTCTGTGTCTCTCTTCAGAGCTGTGCAAAAATGCTGTGAGTGATAAGCTGCTCAGCTGCTGGGGCATCTTTTGGAGGGGGCAAAGAATTCAGTAACATTTCTCTTTCCATTTTACACGTGTAAGTGCTGGTTTAGGCAGTCATTGTAAAAGCTCCCTTTCCCTGAGCTTGGGTGTGATCATTGCTGCAAACAGCCCAGATGATGGCAACGCAGAGTAAGCAGAAGCGGACCTGGTCTGATTATGCAAGATTAGAGAAAAAAACTACTTGTGTAAACTTCACTAAAATATGTGAGGTATCTCCAGAACATTAATTTCAGTTTAATTTTCAGAGCATTATATGTTGTGGTGTTCTCAGGAAAGATAGTCGAGTATTTCTAATCAATGCTTTCCTAATTTGCACAATTCGTTATTTAGATTTAAAAAGATGGAGTCTTCCCACTTTCCAGCCAATATTTAACAGCAGAAAGTACAGTAAAACATGATTAATAAGTTTTATCATCCATACAAAACATGCTATGGTGTATGTACAGGATGTTACAAGGTATTATCATAAAAAAATGAAACTACGTTTATCTAAACTGCCTAACATTAACTGTTACTGTAGCCTCTTTTATTTTGTATGCTTCCTACTTGAAGAAACCTTTATGAATTACTGACTATTATTTTTGCTGTATTTACAAAGTGTGATGGGTTTGCCCTTGGCTGGGGGCCAAACCACACACTCACTCCCTCAATTCGATCCCCACCCCGAGAATAGGGGAGAGAATTAAAGGGG
>NW_010135008.1:0-380 GCF_000699245.1 Pterocles gutturalis
CAGACCTACCAGCGGATGTGGAACTACATGCAGTCGAAGCAGCCCAGCGTCTTCGTCAAGAGCACGGAGGAAGGCATCGCGCGCGTCCTCAACTCCAAGTACGCCTTCCTCCTGGAGTCCACCATGAACGAGTACCACCGGCGCCACAACTGCAACCTCACCCAGATCGGGGGGCTGCTGGACACCAAGGGCTACGGCATCGGCATGCCGCTGGGTACCCGCCGGGTCGGGCTGGGGTGGGGTGGGTTGGTTGAGTTGGGTTGGGTTGACCCAGGTTGGGTTGATCAGATTGGGTTAATTTGGGTTTTGTTGGGTTGACCCTGATTGGGTTGGGTTGGCTTGACCCAGGTTGGGTTGATCATGTTGGGTTGGTTTGGGTG
>NW_010135009.1:0-12845 GCF_000699245.1 Pterocles gutturalis
GCGGCGGAAGGAGGAAGTGCTGTGAAGTGCTGCACAGGGCAGGCCGCTGATGGGCGGTGGTGTTTCCTCGCTCCCGTGCAGCAGCAGGCCTTTCCGCATCGATATCTTAAAGTAAACACGCCTCTAGAAGGCATTTCTAGGTTTGTTTTTTTCCCCTCCTACTGTATGATCTGTATGAACCCCGCGTTAGCAAGTGCATAGTTTGAACGCTTAACAGCCTTGAACCGGGTTCTGTTCTTTTTTTTTTTTTTTTTTTTTTTTTTTTTTGGGGGAGTAAACACGCCTCTAGAAGGCATTTCTAGGTTTGTTTTTTCCCCCTCCTACTGTATGATCTGTATGAACCCCGCGTTAGCAAGTGCGCTGTCCTGCTCCACGCCAGCAAGTGGAGGGCCAAGCCCTGCACGTCCTCCCCCGGAGGAAATTTATGAACAGGGGTTTTGTTTGTGTGAAGTGCGGAGGGTCAAATTCCAAGTGTCTTGCAATGTCTGGGGTCAAAGTTGCGAGTGCTTGAAGCATTGGATCCTTCAGCCCAGGTTCCCAGAGATGTTTAGGTCTTTAATTCACATTTTTATTGGTGTGAGCACGTAAACAGCAGAGTATTTGAGGCTTGTTTATTTAGACACGGAGCTCAGATAAAGGAATTTCAGAGTACAGAACTTTGCTCCTGGTTAGTGTGTGGTTATAATTTATAGCCCAGCTTACCATGCTGAGGTCTTGCAGACAGCAGTCTCTTGAACATAGGAGCAGTTCTAAACTACAACCTCAGTTTCTGGAGATGAAATACAGCATGTTTAAATTTATAGTTATTTTATTTAAGTCTTAATGGGTTTGCATGTAATAACCTTTGCAGAATGCCTGCATTAGTACCATAAAAGAGAGTTGAGTGGAGCAGCAACATTTAAATTCGCCCTAATATGGAAAGGGTGACATAAAAGTAGTAGAATTGGTCTGTGAGGCAGATGGTTTCTGTCTGAATTGCAGTCTTTCCGTGCCACCAGCCCCTTCAGAGACACTGCTGTCCTTCTCTGGCCCCTGTTGATAACATCCCACCGGTGAATTACTTCACATGCCCCTTGTGCTCCTTTTCACTGGTAAATGGTGGTGGAAGGTCTGAGAGCGCTGACTCCTTTGACATGGTAGGCTTTATTGTGGTCATGTGCCAAGCTGCAGTTCTTCAGCTAGGTACAGGCACAGCGAGGTGACAGTCCGCTGACACTGGTGTTAACCCTCTGAGGCTGGGGGTCCCGGCTGGTCAGCAGAGATAGAGTGGTCAGACATTATATTTGACATACGTATCTTTGTGGTGCCACTTGGTTGCTTGCTGCCTACAAAAGTGTCAGATTTCCGAAGTTGTCAAGTCAGTCTCTTGAGCTGTTCGTCACAAGCCATGTTACATGTAAAGGGGTAGCTAAGAGGTATGAGAAGTAACATACAGGCTGTTAGGAGCTGGGAGTTAAAGACCCCAGTCTCCATTGTGTGGAAGTCTTTACTCTGACATGTGGTAGCAGGTGGAGTTAGAGAGAGGCAGAGTCTTCATGCACAGTTGCGCAAATGATGAAGAAAAAGAGCTAAGATTCAAGAGGGCATACAAATATTTTTGGAATAAAAACATCTACATTAGAAGAGTGGGCTTTATGTGAATAAATTTGCAGCCATGCTATGTATGCCTTAAATTAAAATATATATTTATTTATATATACTATGTATATGTTTATGTAAGTTTAAAAAACGGTGGGGAAAAGCTGCCAGGTGAGGAATGTAAAACTTGCCATGACACATCTTCTCTTGAAGAGGAGCATCATCCCAATGGTATTAAAACTGGTATTAAAACATCTCTGTGATATAATACTTGGGCTATCAGAAACTTTGTGGAAACTCAGATATTGTACAGACTACAGGTGGTTTAGAGGGGACAGAGAATAGGAAATAACTCTCTTGGGAAGTAACACGGGATCTCATGAATTGGTGTTCTAGGCCTGTATAGGAAGAGTAGTGATTAGGGCTGTATGACTGCCTGCCCAACCAGGATGTTGACAACAATTGTTATATATATATTCAGGGAGAGTAAAGAAGCTACAAAAGTAGGAAATAATGATAATGGGAGGCTTTAGTTGCCACTACATAGATTATGTTATGCTCCAACATGAAGATTGCCCGGGTACTAACTTTTTAGATGCCAAAAAAAGCTGCTTCATAGGTGTAGCTTGTGAGGGTACCCTGTGGGTAGCAACTCGGGACAAGGTCCTGGCCAGCAAAAATTAAATTCAGAATTTTACATTAAAAATGCCAGCCAGCTATGATGTGGCAGTGATCATAATGTATTTGGGCTCAGTGTTGCTTCAGAAGCAGTAAAGCCAAGGACTGTTGTGGCATTGTTTAATTTTCCAAAGTAAATCTTCATAAAGCAAGGAAAAAAATCAATAAAATGGTGAGAAGCAGCCAAAAGTGTAAAATACTAGCAGGTGGCAAGTAACTCTTCAAAGACATTACAGTGAGGGCTCAGAGCTATTGCATGGCATCTGTCAAAAATACCAAAAAAGCTGAGCAGGCTGACAAGCAAAGTTAAGGTCCTCAGTAGAACTAAAAAGGCATCCTTCAAAAATTTAAAGCTTTGTCTCCAAATGGGAAAGGTGGAAAAGAACATAAAATCTGTGTTAAAGGTAGGCCAAAAAGAGTAATGGAACAAGTTGCTAGAGACATGAAAACAGTTAGTAAATCCTCTTTGAAATGCATCAAAAGCAGGAAGCCTGCTTGCTGATAAGTGATCCGTGCATAGAAGGAGTGCCCAAGGAAGATAAAATCATAGCAGAAGAGTGAAACAAATTCTTTGAGCCTTGCTTCACTGAGTAGGAGTTTAAGGAGATTCCCTTGCAGGAGGATTTTTCTTTTTTTAAGGAGTGAGCATGTTGGAGGATTTTTCCTAAATTGAAATGTTTGTAGTATCAACAAACTGTTGAGGAGAAGGATGAAGTAGATCACTGGAGGTGATACTTGTTGAAGAGTTTTAAATGAACTTAGAATATGAAATTGCTAATACATTACCTGTTGTGTGTAACTAGTTGTGTAGCCCTGCCTTTGTGCTCCAGGAACAGAAGGTGACAAATGAGCTATCAGTTTTTCAAGGTTTCTGGGGAGACCAGGAACTCTAGGGTAGTCATTTTTGTTTGCTTCTTTGCCAGGGATTAGTGAATGGGCTTAATGAACATGGCTATAAAAGCGGTACATTGACAAAGACTAGGCCTGACTTTTGTTGAGGCAGAGTTGTGCATCACAAGTCTTCTGGAGTTCTCTAAAGGCATTGTTGAGCTGTTTTTAAGGTCTGGTTGATAGAGTTCTTCTTAAAGCAGGGCCAGTTTCAAAGAAGGATCAGGTTGTTCTGGGTTGTATAGTCAACGTCAGTTTGCTCAATGAAAGGAGGTTGCCAGTTATCCCCCCCAGAGTCTGCCCAAGGTCTGTGCAATTCAAGGGACCGAGGAAGGGATAGGTGGTGATGCGACAGGTTTGCCGGTTGTATTAACTCATTCAGAGCAGTAAAATCCCAAAGGCTGAACCACAAAGACTGTAGAATGGTCTTGTATTGAAAGTCCAGATGTAACTTTGCAAATGAAATTCAGTACAGACCAATGTAAGGGTAATACACATGGAATGGAATACAATCTTTCTGTACACAGGGGTGAAGCTTGAATTGACCTTTTACTCAGGAAAAGATCATACAACACAGATAATCCTATGAAAACATGACCTCTGTGCCCAGAAGCAGCTAAGAAAGGAGAGAACAGGATAGGAATTATTAGGAAGGACTAAAAGAAGACACTGTCATGCCACTATAAATCCATGTTGCTTCCCTCTCCTGAACACTGTTAACAATTTTTGTTCCCCCATCTCAAAAAGGATGTAGTGAAAGTTGATGAGCTACAGAGAAGGGCATCAGAGATGATGAAGGGTGTGAAAGAGTTAAGTATCTTGGAAAAGAAGTGACTGAAGGGGTTGTGGGGATGTTCTTTAAAATCATGAGTGTAATGAAGAAAGTTAATAGGTAATGGTACAGATAAGATTGATGTGACCCAAATAAAACAACTGGGAGACAGCTTCAAAACAACAGGAGGTATTTGTTCTACAATACATAAATTGTGTTGCTCATGGCTACTGTGTGGATGTCAGGAGTTTACGTGGGTTCACAAGTGAATAGGCAGTCTGTGGGAGAGAAACTTGCTGTGCAACTTAGCAGTCAGAACAGCTCAATATCAAATTTTGAGCACTGACTGCCCACAAAGAATTACTGCAGATGCTGATCAGGAATTATTACTCAAAATTGCAGATAGAATCCTCCGTAGCATAAGCTATGGTCCATTTGTAGATAACCTAGAGAAGCAAGACCGTGTATTGTGCTTTGTTAATGTTAATCTTGTGGCGTAAGATCTCATGAAACTTCCAGGAAAAAATGTTTCTACCATGACCCTGTTAATCTGTGCTTGTAACCCTTGTATTTGTTAACCTGACCCAAGTTACAGTCAGGTTAAGTGCACCATGTATGCATTTAACATTGTATAGGAGTGGTACCCCTGCAAAATTCCTCTGGTATTTTCAGTATTAGGACCTCAACTTATATTTTGTGGATCTTACACTGAAAGTCATGGTCCATTTGTAGGTAAAGAAGTAAAGCTATTCACGTGTTACTCTTTTTGTGGAATTTATCTCTGTGACTCTTTCATAAAGATTGCCCTTTTGAAACTTGGTTCTTCAAAGGCCCACAGTGATTGAGATATTGAGGGCATAAACCATAAGGCAGTGTTTGCAGAAGTTTTATTATAGCTTATGCTGCTAGTAACTGTGATTAGTGTAAAACATTTTCTGGCTTGTCCTTTGAGATAACAAGTGCAAAAGCAAAACAAGCAAGCCAAAAAGATTCTCGGTACAGTGAATGAGAGGAACAGATTTATTAAGTTGCATCTTCCTCGTGTATGAGTAACATTATGGAAAAAATCATTCAGTGTAATTAAATAATTTCCCCTTCTTTTTCAGAAGTTTTGCTGGAGCTGTGTGAAGGTTCTTCCATGTATTGACTATGTGTGAACTCTTGTGTTTAGATTAAAACAGATTAAAATAACCAGTAAGAAAAACTGGAATAAACAATTAACAGTTATTAAGAGTTAGTGGAAGGGAATGCATGTTAACAGTTAAGAGTTTAATGTCTGCATATGTGTGTATATATATGCACACATATATATATAAATATAAAATTAGATGTTTTGTATATAACATATATAACATATTGTGCAGCACACGTTTCTTACCGATGGACTGTAAAACAGTTCTAAAATGTGCTCTTCCAGTTAGTGCTGGATATGTTTTCAATTTCTTGGGAGCTGATGAAAAATTAGAGGTTTTTTGAATGAGCTAGGGAGAAAAGAAAGAAGTGATAGGCAGTGAAGTAATGTTTGGTTTCTTGATGTGTAATGCACTGCAAGCCGAGCTTTGTGTATATTGGAAGTCCTCTGGCTCCTTTGTTTGCTTGGGGGCAGATTGCAACAACTGTACAACAGTCTTTAGTACAAGGCAGACTTTTTATCTTGTTGCAGCTCGGATACAGGCATCCAGGAGCAAATCTGCCTGCATGTGGCATGTTGTTTCACCCAAGATGCAGAACTAAATTCTAACTTTAGATTATTTTAACGTTCAGTGCTTGCTAGCTTTAAAGATGAGCTTGGAAGTAATAACTTCCATATTCTTGGCCCTTAAAGAGTAGAGCAGGTTATGGTTTGGTAATGTTTCAGCTAACCTTTGCAGGCTTGGTTTGTAGCTCCCAGCATATCTGGTGTTAAGAATGGAGTTAAGGTGTGGCAAAAGCAGAGGTATTTAAATCTGTCATTTAGTTTGAACTGCATGTGACAGTGGATATTGTCTAACCATTTCCCTTTTGCTGTAAGATTAATTTAAGTACTTTTTAAAGGCTTACATGCTTAACATTGATATAGCACAAAAGAAGGAAGGACTGCTTACCTTTTTTTTTTTTTAAAGTCTGAAGGGTGTTTAGGTTCTGTTTTTTGATGTGTATGCAGAGATATATGTGACTTGAAAGGCTTGATGAGTGCACAGAAAACAAAGTCTGTACTGTAATATACCTGTTGATATTGTACATTGCTTCACAGCATTACAGGCAAAGCTCTTACAGCTTTATCTAAATAAAATAATGCCTTAATTCTTTAATAAATTAAGGTATCAGAAAGTTAGGTGTTCATGTGCATTTTGTACATGTATATGACGTGTATTTGGTGCATGATGTGAGCTTTTGTGCACTTGGTGCATTGGCTGCTCTTTTAAGGTGTTTTGTTGCATCGTGTAAGTGTACTTTGTATGCACCTGGGAGATTAATCCAGTGGAAAATACTGAACTACTGAATTTAATTGGATGTGGTATATAAATTTGTAAAATCAAAATCAAACACCCTCTACCCCCAAACACATTCCAGAATTGTAACAGCATCTTAAAATGTTTATCTAAAATAAAAATAATTCCACAGTAGGAAAAAAAGACAGGATAGGAGAATATATTTTTAAATTACTGAAAGCTTTCCTGCAGGACCTGAAATCCCAGCAGTGTTACATGAAAATGATGAAAGCAAAACTTGAGGATAAAATTGAAACCAAATATAAACAAAAGTGAAACCGACTCCATTGGTTTTTCCCAGTTGGCAAAAATGAAAGAATAAACACAAACCAAAGACACATGAGAGCTGAACTTGAAAAATTATTTCAATTTTATTATTTATTTTGTCTGTTGGTAAATTTGACTTCTGCATGACAGCACTCCTCTAGCAGTCTACACAGTAGGGAGTAGGAATTGCTCTGCCTGGTTTATCTGGGTACCACTTTTCCCACCCAGTGGTCTGGGCAGCAGTCCCACAGTATGAGAAGCCGTGTCTTCTTCATTCACGGAAGTAATGTTTTGAAATGCTGTGGCAAACGCCTACAGAAAGTACAATGGGAGGTGATGACAATCAGTATGAAGAAACGGTGTCATTCAGCTGGTAGGTGTGTTTGAATTTTATTCATGTTGAGATTCCAGTTGTTAGTAGGACCATGTATAAAATGTGCGGTGGGCTTTTGTTTGCTCCCCGCCGTTGGGATTGTTCACTTGTTGATCTGGGTCAGATCAACAGTAACCAAAAACTGTTGTCTGATATCAGCTTTGCTGATGACATTAAATGATTGCAAGTGGTTTCATTCGGTTTCCACAGATCAGTCAGCAGCTAGAAGGTCCTTTTTGACCTTGAGAACTAGCTGGTGAATTAGTCAAAAGAAGGCCAAACATTGGATGGCTGTGGAGTATTGAATGGATAACCTTCTCATATGTAGAGACGCACACTCCTGGGCTATACTGAAAAAAAGGTTGGGTGTTGAGGAGAAGCTTGGACAATCACTGCCCTGCTAAACCTGTGCTATGGTGAAATTAAGGACTTTAATTCCAGAGGTGTAATTCTCATACATTTGTACACATTGTATTCGAGCACATAAAAACTAAATTCTTTGAATGCCAAAACCATTGCGGAGATTTGAGATTGATGAGGGAAGCTGATGAAGACTAGCTTTGTTTAGTTTAATAATATTTATCCAACTTAGATGAGAAATTAAGATGAGTTCAGTGGTCTCACTCTAGCTCAGTAGTATTTAAGGAAAGTTCCAAGATAGAAATAGCTGCTGCAGATCAGAAATTGCGGCTGTCTCATTGCTGTTGGCCTGTGGTCAACATAAAAACTTTAAATTAAGAGCACATTTTGTAACCAATCCTATTAACTATTCATATCTCAACATGAAAATGAGTTAAGAAGCTCCAGTATGTCCTGTGGCAGTGGAAAGAGTAGCATTTTTATAAACAGGAGAATTACATCATGCCATTTCAACAAGCGTCAGTATTAAACATTTAATACTTAGTGCTCTTCAAGTGCAAGCCTTTCAAGTGTATGCACAAAAAAAATTCTCTCTTAAATTCTCCCGTGTCAAGCAATATCTCTGTAATAACTAATTCGATTTATTTTTTGTGCTCAACACATCTGCTTCTTTCATGGTGCTATTTTTGTAACCGTAAATAAGTGCATGTGACAGACATGTTTCCAGCTCACAGTGTGGATGATTCAGAGGATCCCAGCCCCCAAGTCTGTGCCTGCTGTGGTCTGTCTGTAAAGCAAACATCTAAGTAAGTGGGAGAGTACTTTTTTAAAAATCCAAAACAGCATATACTTTTATTTAATACCTTCTCTTGGAAATAAAGGAGAGACTGTGTTATTGAAAGGGCTGGTTTGGGTGCTCGCTGTGCAGTTAAGCAGAGGTAGTTAATGTATTTTGCTCTCTGTTCTGGGTGCTCTGCTAGTGATTAGAAGGTCAGGTAGCAGAAGTGTAGGTGTGGGTTAGCTATTAACTTCAATGGCAGAAACTGCCCTTGCCCAGACAATAAAACTAAAGCTTTAAGCAAATATTAAATCGCACTTTTGTGTAGTGTGCAAATAGTTTTTGCTGTGTGTTGCAGAACAGTATGTTAGACAAACAAAGGTAGCTGTGAGAAACAAGCCCAATCCGAGCAAGGTGGATTACATCAGGTGCAGGTCATGGCCGGTGAATGTGAAAACTCTTCCTTGAACACATTTCTCAGTGTTAGCTATCTGGAATAATTTTTCTGCCTCCCTAAGTGCCACTAAAATGTCATTGTCTTCTCTGCAATCCTGCCTGAGCCTCACAAGCCACCAGTGTGGGAATATTGAGATGAAGTACTTTTGTTTTACAATGGCTGCTTTTCTTACATATAGCACCCTATAAAGCGCTGAACCTGAACTTAGGTGGAAGAATACTAGACAGGACAAGAGATGAAGTCTGCCCAGGCTTTAAAAAGTATTTTTACAACTTAAGATCCTTATCTTGCAGATACTTGCATGTGTGATTTTCCACTGCTTTCAGAGGGACACACATAGGAAACGTGATTGTTAAAGTTTTAGGGGTGTCTCCTGTAAACCTAATCACAGAGCACATAGAAGTGCATTGGTCTAGCAGAGCCATGGAGAGACTTTAAAAGATACTGTTGAGTTGCATCAGTATGATAAAAAAAGTGATTCATTATAATTGTTTGAGCCTTAATAGCCTTCCAGTTTTTACCAGGCTGGAAAATTCTTTATGAATCAGGTGTCAAATGCTGAGTTTTCCTGGCAGCTTTCAAGAATGCACAGGGTTTGGCTTCCTTGGATACTGACTGACACAGCTAAGCGGCAGTAGCTATTACGTGCAGGTATTTGGGAGTGGATTCATGTGTGAGCACTTAATTCCAGAATAAAATTGATTTATTAGGGGATAACTGCTCCCCAATGCAAGGAATTAATTATTCCCTGACAACCAGGCCAGCAATTTTCCTGTCGTAAACAAGCCCTTTCCAGACTTCTCTGAGTGATGTACAGCTCTACTACTGAAAAGTTGCCACCTCTCTTCTAGGCAGCTTTTGGGAGGGGAAATAATTAGACATCCCAGATACTGAAGACAAGTCTTGATTAACCATCAGATGTAACACAAAGCTTAAGAAGGAAATAAATCAGGTAAAAGTTATGGCTGCCTTTGAGACTCGTGGAAGAGGTGGCAGGGGGAGAGTTTTCCATAATCACATGCTGTTGACTGTCACCTGGGTAGACCCATTGTCATCCTTATGCCATTAGAATCTGGCATCTCCATCCTCACTCCAAGCAAGACTTGGGAAACAAGTGAAAGAAACCCACAGGAACCAGTGTCTTCCTTTAAAGCTGAAAGTAAAGCAGTCATTTTGTGTTGTCACAAGACTTGAAGACATTGATATGTGTGCAGATGATCATCGTGGCAAGGATACTGCAGGGAGGATCTCTAACAATTTATTGTTAGAAGCCTGGTCCAAGTTCGCAGCTGATGTAATAAGTCGCTACGGTGCCAGAGAAGTGAATGGGCTCAGCCACTGGCATCATGTTCAAGTGGCATGCTAATGTTCAGCATAGGAGCCAGTGCAAGGGAAATTTTATGTTGGGTATTGAGAGGTTGAAGCATTTCATCACAGTTAAGTCCAGACGCAAAAAAAAACAAAAAAAAAAACCCAGCCTTCTGGTTCTGTTGTATGAAAATAAGATGGCTTTTCTTCAATGCACTTCTAGTTTGCAAATCCAGGGGCTACCTTTAATGGTGCCTGAGATTACTGCAAAATAACTCATGACTTTGCTGCTGAGAGAGAGTAAGTTTTGCATGGAAACGAATGAGTCTGTTTTGATGTGTAATGTCTGAATGCCAGCCAGGGCATGTTAACACCCTTTGGGTGGAACAGAAATGCTATAGTGCTGATGAAACACACTCTATATACAGTATGAGTTCCCATTGTACGTTTTCCTGGGCATGTTTGTCATGCAGTCTGTAATGCTGATTTCAATACACATTTGAGATATTTGCTGCCTTTGTTTTGTTTGGGTGTTTTACTTTTTTTGCAGGGAATGTTTTGTTGTTTGGGGTGGTTTTTGCCCTCTGTTCCTTGAGGACACAAGGACTTTTCTGCTTTCTACCTTTGTGTGTCTTTGTTGGGTACAGCAGCATGAAAGAAGGGCATGCTGAATGCTTCCCTCCTCCTCCATCTACTTTGCACCTCTCTGCAGCCCAAGGTGGGCACAGCCTGGCCCTTGCCAAGCACGGGCTTGCAAAGTTGGGTAGCTGTTGCTAGCTTGAATCTGTTGTGCAGCAGCCGACATTCCCAGGTGTTTGACCACCCCATGGAGCTTTCCCCTTGCCAGCCGTCATCCTGTTGTAACCCTGCCACGTTTGGTTTGGGAACGTAGGGAAGTAGGGCTCATTGGTTGCCCATACAGGTTCTTCCTAATAGCCAGGCCATGCCTTACACCAGTCTGCCCAGGACCTGCGCCCTCCAACCCTGCCAGCTCTTCGATTCTTGGCTTTCCAGCCTGTCTTGATGGAGTTTCCTCCTTCCTGCAGGCATCTGAGCAAGTAAGATACCACCTTTCCTGCCCGCAGTGAATTATTTTTCTTGGTGGAGGACAGGAAGGATATAGCATGCTCAGGGTGTCTTTGCTGCTCCCACCAAAGTGTTAAGAAAAAGCAGGAAAAGTACTGCGTCGCTATGGTGTGAAGCAGGCATTATAGCCAACACAGGAGCTGGGTCTGTAGAGCAGTCAGCCATTGGGTATGCTTTAAGGGACCTCAGGTGCTTAGTGATAAGCAAATCGGCCAGCAGTGTAATATGTTTCCCCATCCCTCCCTGTTCAACAAGGCATCACTGACAGAGTATTCTTACTAAGGAACAAAAGAGGCACCATTACATGCAACTAAAAGACCAGAGAGGGTAGGTTTTGTTGTCTAACTATCCATGAATCCAGAAAGAAGTCTCTTACAGGGTTTTATATGTTTTCTTGCTTCCTATTTGTTTTCAGTGCCAAGAGCTTCAGGATTTTATTTTGAACTCTTAACCCTTGCACCCACTTTTCCTCTTTTATCAATCCTACTTCAGTTAGGTGTTTTGCTGTTGGTTCAAAAAAATATATGGATATTTGCATAATTTGGGGTTATCACAAAGACGGCATGTTAATTCTGCTTCCATAGCATCAGTGGTGAGATTCTGCTTCTCCTCATGACAGATAGGAAATGTACTGGGAAGAGGCCTGTCTCCCTGCGGGCAGGGGGATTTCAGGTGTCCGAAATTGGAGCAGTGTGACTGAGTAAAGTGCAGTTCCGTTGTCTGTGTCTGTGTTTCGGTGTCAATCTCACATTTCTGAAGCAGGTGAGGCTAGCAGGTTTTCTTACCTAGGAAAAGTCTCTATCCCTCTGACGAGCTTGGCTTCCAAACAGGGCTTTGTGCCAAGTACATACAGTTAAACATGCTCTTACCTTTGTAAGGGGAATCCACAGTAGAATAGTTGAAAAAGGTAGTCCTATATGCAAAATCATGTATGAAGGCAGAGTCTGAGCTGTAATCAAGGGACAGATTTTTGCTCCAAGTACTGTTCCTTAAAATAAGAATATGTTTCCTTGTATCCTGGAACAGTCTTGGCGTAGGGACAACTACAGAACCCAGTTCTCTGAATCCTAAAATTAGCATATGGTCTCATTTCAGCATATCTGTTTGGTCACACAGGGTGATTGATGCTTTTCTGAACTGCAGCAGCATTAACAAAGGGAATACTTCAAAAGTTTATCAGCAAAGCACAAGTACAAGATAACTTAAAAAAAATTGTCATTTCTGTATTTGCAAAGAAAAGAGAGATAGATACTCTGCAATATTCTGCACATGTCCTTTGGGGAACAGATGTTTTTTCACAGCTCTGGGGAAAAGCTGTGACCTACTTCACAAAAGCACCTCCAAGTGTCTTATCGCACCTTACCTTCTCACAACCATTAATAATTTTTCCATATAGTAGCAAATCTTTTAACTGGGTACTTTGTGATGGGGAAAGAACAATTGCTTTTTCTGATTTTTTTTTTTTTTTTTTTACTTCCATAGAAATATATATTTTTAAAATATACCCATAGGCATAGATTAGCTTGTGTTTTTGGGATAACCTTTGTGCCTTTTCAGTCATCCAGACTGTCAGAGGGAGCGAAACTGAAGGGAAGAAAACATCTCACACGGCTCAGATTTAATGCCTGCCATGTCATTGCTTTCACTTTCTGTCTATGGCTGCTGTAATTCTAGTGAAGAGCTCTTCATTCTCAAAGGTTGCACTTTATGGCAGGAGTGTTTTCTCCGTCAGGCAAAAAACAAAAGTCAGATGTACTAGAATTTTTTAGCAGAGAGTAGGGAGGACTACAAGCTCTTTATTGAACATTATGAAGAAAAAATATATTTTT
>NW_010135010.1:0-7218 GCF_000699245.1 Pterocles gutturalis
TCGCCAGGTATAGTTAGCTGCTTGCTTGTCGGTGCTTTGTGGGCTGGAAGTCTTTGTGGGGTTTGGAGGTGGCGGTAAGGGTCTCAGGTGTGAGGGGGCTCCACGAGGCCAAATTTCTTCCCGGTATCATGAGCCTCGGGGCGAGGGCGTGAGCAGGGACCAGGATGGGGCTGTGTGAGGGTGGCAGCAGGCACAGGAGTGGGAAGAGAGGCTTTTCCCCGCACTAGGCATTTGCAAGGTTTCTGGATCAGCTGTAGCACAGTGCCTGGCGTTTGCCAGCCTGAAGTGATTTTTCCCTCTAAAATGTGATGTTAGTTACTTTTCACTCACGCTCATCCCAAATACACATCGATTACAGTGGGGATGTAGGATTACAGAGACAACAGAGAGATTCATTGACACTGTCTGTGTCTCTGAGCTGATTTCTCATGTCTTGCCAAACAAATAGCAATAAAACAATAGTGGAAATCCCCAGGATGAGGTTTTGTCCTCATTTCTAGGGGCAGAAATCAGCAAGGATTCACCGTGAAGGCAAATACTTTGAAATGAGCACAGGGGAATGAGTGAGAGGGTGCTCTGCCAGGCTGGCGGGGAAGGCACAGCTCCCAGGGGAACAGTCACATGGAGGGGAAAGTGGCCCAGTTCTACCAGACTGGACCCAGCAGCCTTGTAGTTATTTACACCCCCCCTTTCTGTGGTATTTCTACCCTTCGCAGTCTTGACAATTGTCTTCGTTTCCTCTGTCTGTGAAGCAGGACAGTGCCCTGCACCGCAGGTGCAGCACTAGTACTCGCCCAACGTCTCTCCCCAGCTGACTGGAGGGAGGCATGCCAGCCTACAGCCAAAAAGTCATGAGTCTCCGCTGCACAGTCCTGCTAATTAGGGTGTATTTAGCAGACTCAGCGCCATGCTGACATAGCCACATAGCTTTGGGACCCAAGTTGGCTTGCACCTGCCTGGTTTGGGCAGGGGGAGTATGACTGTCAGACAATGTAGACCCATCCTAGGCGATGTAAAGCTGCACAGAGAGACTCAGCAGAGCAGAACTCTGACCCCAGGTCTCTACAGGTAATACAGTCAGTTCTCTGACTGCTAAACCATCTTCTTTCTAGAATAACATACGGGAAAAAAATGTGCGCCACAAGGTCTGACAGAAGGCAGCATCTTTTAAAATTGGCATTATCTTATATATTGATCCTTTGGTCAGGAAAATCAGTAGGGGGAGAACTGACAAGATGCTTGCTTGTCATATACTCATAAAATACTGTGTCTTTTCAGTAAATCAAATCATGTTTAATATTAAAGTATAACAGGAGAGAGCTAATAAAGGTGTGTAGCATTAGTATTAAAGTGGAGCTGTAATCTGATAAAAAATTCTATGCTCCTAAAAAATAAGCTCAAACTTGTGCTTGAAAAGTTCTAGTTTAGACCCTTTTCTTACCATGACTTCTGGCATGACTTCTGGCATCTGATGATGCCTTACTGTTAATTGGGATGGTATTTTTTGTCTCAGGCCCAGTGATGGTTGCCTCAAAAGGCATGTGTTTGTGCTGTCTCCATCTTGTACCCTGTGGGGACAGTGGGTGCCCTAGATCCAGGCAGGAAGATGGAGTCCTAGTGAAGTCTCTCTGTCTCACTCTCTCCTGCACCAGAGCTGGAATTTGACAGTGTCTGGTGGCCCAGTAAAGGGAGCTAGACCCTATTTCTGTTTTCTGTATTGCCTGTTTCTGTCTGGTTTTACTCCCCACAGTGCCTCGCTGCCTGGCTGTGCAAGCACCAATGCTAGTGCAAGCAAAGGGAGCACAACAGTTTGCATGGGTGTAACACGGGAGGACAGGACTTTGGCAGGCTGATGAGGTAGTCTTAGAACTCATACATCCCAAAACTACAAAACTGGTCACAATAAATCCATTCTTTTGAAGACAAATAATTATATATAGTTTCTATTGCAAGCAGCCAGTAAGTTGTTTTGTATAGACAGAAATTCCAAATAGTTCCAGTGGGAGTTTCTATCAACTTAAACAAGTATGGCCAGAGATTTTAAAGTCATTTTTGTTCTTGTTGCATGTTGAGGTCTCACCGTTGAGTGTTTCTAAATTCTGTTCATGTGTTTTGTGACACGAAGGGCGTTTATTGGCATAATTCACTCTGAAATACTGTTTTGAACGCTGAGTTCAAAAATTTAAAACAGAAATGTGAAGAAAAGTGACAAATGGTTCTTGTGTTACAGATTGTTTGCCAGCCTGTTCACCAGTCATGATTTCAGCACTGGCTGAAATTACATTTCATACTACTGCAAATATTTAACAGGACGGAGTATTTGGGGAAAGTGTAAAGTGCCTACATCCTCAAGTATGTGTAGTCAAGAAATGCATCAGGAGCAATATAAAAACAATGTTCCAAAATAACAGAAACCACTGAAGGAAGGGCGTTCTGAAGCTGCCAGTGCCAGGGTTAAATCCTGTCCTGCCTAAAAATCGTAGTATGTCTCTTACTTTATAAATAGATGGCTCAGCAGAAGTCCATGGGCTGCTGAAAATTAAAACAAATTTCCTTACAGGCCCTTTAAAATAAATTTCCTTATAGTTCCAACAATGAAGAAAGAATATTTTTGTACATAGAGAGCATTGTAAAGAGAAAGCACTGTACAATGAGAAAGCTTGAAATAGGAATGACCCTGTCATTTGAACAAAAGTGGTTAATCTGAGAAAATCCACAGACCCTTATACGTTACAGCATATGCTGTGCAGTGATTCAGTGAAGATACTGTAAACCTCTTTTTTTCCAGAGATGGCAAAAAATTAAATGGAGTGTCACTCAGAAAAAATCAGTGATTCACAGTGCTGTAAGCATGAAAAAAAAAATTCTGACCACTCAAACTGTATTTCATAGGATAGCAATGTAATTTTTCTGTGTATTTTTGAACTTCCAAGTGCCTCATGAGCTTCCATATTTTGGTAGGTACCTGAGCACAAATCCTGTCCTCCAGGTTCCTTTGACTTGCATCCTTCTCGTTGTTTCAGTGAATCATAATTTACCATCATTGTGTTAACTAAGCTGGACCAATAGTAACATAGACAGAGACCATAAAGATGTAGCTATGGGTCCCTGATACTTCTTTTTATATTTCAAGAGATGGCACCATTCCTTTTATGTCAGCTCTGGAACCCATTCTCTGTCATGTTGGGGAATTTGACATCTTTCCAATGAGGCACAAAACTGAGGCACTGTCCCTTAGTAATTGCTGGGTACTGACTGCAAGAGCGACGTTATTATCCCACTGGCTAAATTCCATTCCAGCAACCCAATATTCTTATTATTCCACATGACTAAGGCAATTCATACTTTTCGTTCTAAATCTTGATGACCATAAAATTGCCATGTATACCTGCAGATGACCAATATTTAAATGTCTGCTTGGTTTAATTCCAGTAAGACATGAAGTCATCGCTTTAGTTGTTATGCAGCTATTCAGTCCCTTTGGGAGTTTTCTGCATGGAAAATGTGATGTTAGACCTGATGTTATTTGCATATCAAGGTGATAATATGGGATTAAAATTATGTGGAAATTCTTACTTCTGTAGGTCACTTATACAGCCAGCTTGGAAGAGAGTCAACAGATAAGGAAACTGGGCTAGATTACACTTGCTGTCCTTTGTGTACTCTAGGTAGAATTAAGATGCGCGATGAAGCATTGAAGTCTATGCTTGTACTATTAAATCAAGTAGGGCCAAGGAGAGTTTTCTGGCCCTGTGTCCTGGTGGCAAAGACTGTGATGTCCATACTACATTTAGCACTTGTCCTGGCTATCCCATGGCGGGGTCTAAGACATTTGAACTATCACTTGTTTTCTTTTTTTTCTAGATCAAAATGCTTGAAACAAATGTTTGAGGGTTGTGCTGCAACATGTTAAAGTGGTGCCTTCACGGCCACAGAGACTGTGGCATGTGCCTTGGGTGGCACACACCTAGATGGGTCAGAGGGCAGTGCCTGGTGGGGCAGTGTTACCTATCTGCAGATGGCAAAGGGAGCCAGACCTGCTGCTGTCTTTTCTGTGCTACTTCCCAGTGCTGTTCTGCAAATCTGGAGCTGTCTGGGAAGGTGTTTATCAGTAAGCAGAAAAAAACGCCTGAGAATGCTAATGGTTAAGCAGGACAGACAACTGGTAGCCCAGTGCCCAGGGCTGCTCTGTGGTTCTGTTTCAGTGGAGCCCCCTAGGGCGTGGGATGCGGCATCCTCAGCCACTCAAAAAAAATATCGGGCCACTCAAAAACTTGGCAAGTTTGGTCAGCACAGGTGCACAGTGAGAGGAAAGGAGGGGAATTGTAACAGTACAGTAAGGACATCTGTCAGGGCTTTTATCTACTTTATGATGTCTGTAGTGCTCCAATAAATTATACATGTAGTGACAGAGCAAACCCAGCAATTTCTGTGTCATATGAAAAGAGTCACAAACACCAAAAAGGTTATCACATTGTACTGTTTCTTCCCGGTGTCTTGCACTGGCAGAATCCCACAAAGCATGGAATATTTTCCTGAAAGACTAGTTTGGTCCCATCACTTTCCTGTGACACTGATACAAGTACATAACTAGCGGGTAAGCTGTAAAGCCTCTTGGGGATTTAAATTGTAATCAGAAAATATAGAAAAAAAAAAGAATTAAAGCATGTGATATGTCTCATTACAAGCTAACACAAAACAGCATACCTGGGAAAGGAAAAAGCTTCATTTAACTAGCTAATGAGAAGCATGACCCAAAACAATTCAGAACCAATTTAAGATATCCCAACCATTGATTATAACATACATTTTGTGCCATTCTCTAAGTATAATGTTGAAAATCTGTCTTTATAAAGGAGTGGAAAAAGTGAAATAAAATGTGATTCACACTACATGGAAAATAATTTTAAGCCTATTTGCAATGTGCAATGAAAACAAGTCTTTGAAGTATTGGGGAATTTCCATACCAATAAGAAACTCTAATATTAAACCTGTAGGTTTTTATAAGCCACTATGTGCTAGTATTTCAGTTACATTACTTACAACTTTACTGAAAAAGCACGCCCATCGGAGGACAAAAAGCAGCTGATGGTATTAGGGAAAGCAGCATGGACTCGTACGCAGTGCTGCAGTGCTTTGACTGCTTGTCTCACTTCACAGTTAAGGAAAACTGCAGACATGGCTGTTCCCTGCCCACCCAGCAGCATACCCTGCGTGCATGGGAAGGCTGCTACTGCTGCTGGTGTCCAGGCAGAGGACGTTCCCCCTGGACACGCACGCTGACAAGAGGGGAAGCAGCCCAGAGGAATGCGGCTGCCCAACCTGGAGCACCTGCCAGGTGGCCTCCAGGAAAAGAGGCTACTGGGAACAGACCACTGGTCAAATTAAATGTCCTCGTAGGCCACAGTTTGAGGACTACAAGTGTATTCAGAGGATTCTTTTTCTTGATGGATGCCCATGTGCAAGCCATTTTTCTTACCTGTTCTTTCACTGCTCTGCCTGCTGAGACTGTGTAGTCTTGAAGTTCCTTGTTGGTGGGGCTGTGTTTGTTCCGTCGGCAGGGATCCGCACTCAGTACAGTTTTGAAGAGCTGTGGTATTCATTTTGACTACTAAAAATGAAAATGCTAGGCCACACAGTTTTGAAAACCTGTGTCTTGGTCCTCCTGGAGATGAGACTAAGGAAATTTCTGTTTCACGGAAACGTGTGAAACTGTTTTTTTTACTGTTGCATACTGTGTTAATGGACAAATAAATTGAAGACTTTTGTGTTATGTAACTTCTTACTCAGCAATAATGTGTCCGTCACCTGTTTCTGTATTCTGGGAACCAGACTGCAAAATCTTTTCTTCAAGAGTAGATTATTTGTATCCACCTCAAAGATACCTAGCATGCTGTCCATGCTGATACTGGCAAAGTGGTAAAAGAGCTACTGCTTTGCCATAAATGAGAAATGCAAGAGAAGGGAGAAGTATAGATCAGCAAAATGCTTGTCATGCTTAATATAAATGAGTGCTACAGGGAACGTCATCATTATTAGATGCATTGTGGAGAATAAAATAAGGATGGAAATGGCTAGTGGATAAAAGATATGATAGATTCGAGCATTTCTGAGTTCTAAGACAATACCAAAAGCAACAGATGCTTAGTCTACCATTTACATCTCTCCTGCAAAGGTTAGAAAAAGTGACAAATGTGAAATAAGGGCTCATCTGATGATTTAGTTGTGGTTTGTTTTTTTCTTTGTTTGTTTGCTTGGTTGGGTTTTTTCTCTAAAGAGCCTGCATGTTATTTAATCAAAAAGCTGTCTGAGGCCACAACTGGTCTGAAGGTTTCAACAGTTGCCAGAGAAATACCACAGAATACAAAACAAAGCATTTTTTTTCTTCATCTGAGACTCTCAATGAACTCACCTAATATATGTGAATTTAACAGATGAAGAGAGAAGATCTGTGTACCTCTGACTGTGAGGCTGGGTTAGGAGAGACCAAAGGTACAAGCGTATGGTACCTGTGCTATTGATGCTCTGCCTGAGGGAAATGCAGTTTCTTATGTTTAGAAATTTACTTTCAAAATAATGGCACTTTCCACAGAATGTTTTGGTCAAGTTCAGAGGAAGTTTGCGATCCACGTGAACTAAAATTCAAATATCCAGTGGACTATTCTATAGTTGGGAATAAGCAAAAGAGAGACTTAAAATTACATTTTTACACATTTTATTTAATATGTTTAAATATCTGCATTGTTGTAAAGCCCTATCTATATCAGTGGCTATACACACAAACACAACTCTACACATATCCCAGTATTCTTCTGAGACTAAACAAAACCAAAATTGTCACCAAAAATTGTCTTTGCAGCGAGGACCATGGAACAGGACACCATGTGTTAAAACAGGGCAACAAAGCTTCAGTACTTGGCTGGACAAGGCCCTGAGAAACCTCATCACACTTTGAAGTTCTGGCCTCAGGCAAGACATGGTCTATCACTTCCAGACACCACTTTCAAGACAGACTTTTTAAATGATTCTGTGAATGGGGCACAATATTGTATGTTTCATAATTAAGATAGACCTAACTAGGTCATACTTTGATTTTTTTTTCCCTTTTATTTTCTTCACTAAGGTAATTGTCTTCCTTTTACTATATTTTTCAGTTAAATTTTGGACATAAATCTACCATCCTTCACAGAGAATCATAGAATGGTTTGGGTTGTAAGG
>NW_010135011.1:0-15967 GCF_000699245.1 Pterocles gutturalis
GGGGGGTGCACCGCTCATGGAGGCACTCATGGAACAGAGATAACAATCCCAGCGTCCCGCACCAAGAGCTGACCAGAGTGGGGGGAAAACGACCACCTGGCCCCAGCTTATGATCCCCCTGGAGAGGGAGGATCCCGAAATTCACGGAACGGAGATAATGATTCGGGTGTCACAGGCTGAGAGGGAGAGAGCTGACTGGAGTGTGTGTGCGGGGAAGGGGGGGAAGGCCTTGGAGAGCAATGAGGAGCCAGGAGAGAGCACCGAAAAGCGGAGCTAAGGCAAAAGAGAGCACTCTTCCGGGTGTTCTTACCTATATACTGGGCATGACGTGCATGTTATGGAATAAATCATTGGTCAGTCTGGTTCTCAATCTTAACCTAAGAGCAAATCCCAGCTAGCAAGCGGCTATGCCTCTTTGCTCGTCTGCTGACCTTGGCAGCAGAACAAAACATTATTCTCTTATCAGCTCCTCTGAGCATAAATCCAAAACACAGCCTCCTGCTAGCTATTTATGAAGAAGAAAGGAAAAAAAACTAAGAGAGTTAACTTTAAGCAGTCTGTGCTTAAACCACGACAGGTATTTTGTATTATGCGGTACCTATTGCTTGAAACAGCATTTCCAATTTCTCTTTTTAACTTCCATAAATACATTTGTTAAGATCAAATGGCAGTATTAAATAACAACTAGAGGAAAATGATGCATGCAGTTGCATTTGTAGGGTATTTATTACCTGTTAAATAAGTATAATATAGATGGTAGGATATTATAAATTACTAGTGTCATCAGTCATAATGTGGGTGTAACTTCTTTTAATAGCCTGTAGACTGTCTTCACCAAGAAGAGTGAAAGGCAGTAGTGACCAAAACTCAAAGCATTAATAGAAGTAATAAACTAAATATTTGCAGAAGATTGTTCCTTAAAAAAAAGTGAGTCAGGGAAGAATTGGAATTGAGAAAGGAGAAAAAAAGTTTTCAGAGTGATATTTTTAATTAGTAGGACTTGGAGCTCCAATGGAAAGAGGATGGGAAAGAGGACAGAATCCACTTAAAAAAAAAAAAAAAAAGAAAAAAGAAAAGAAGGGATAAAGCTGTTTCAAAAGAAAAAAGGTTGGAAGATTGGGATGAAGTCATCTGGGGATCCAAATATTTTGAAACTTAAAAGGATTTATTTTCTTTTGAGGTTCACTCAGTGCAGTGTGTGGTATATTATAAAACCACATTACTAATTGTTTCTACCACAATACATGACAGTCAAAATTTAAATACTCTTTTGAATTACTGCCACAAACCCCCTTTTTTTTTTTTTTTTTTACAAATACAATGAAAGTTTTTACTGCAGCTTGCAGCAAATAATGTATATTGCATTTTGTACTTTACTGTATTCTACCATCAAGAGACCCTCAGTCATTTGCTGAAATAATGTTTTGTTTAAGCTGAGATCCTGCCTTCAGATAAGTCGGTGACTTTGGGAGGCACAGTCCTGGAGCGGCTCTAGGATGTTACCAGTAAAGCTGTTACAACTGTGATCACTTGAGGACATGGGGGAAAAGGATTAACATGTCTGTATGTGCTCTCATTCTGCCTCACAGGAAGGCATGAGTATTTCAGGCACAGCGCATAACCCATTACAGCTGCTGTCCTTGATCTACGTCTCTGAAGTGGAACTTGCCATTGCAAATGTTTTGGGAGATTGCTCACCTGGCATTCCCAGGGGAGGTCCCAACGGTGCATAGGTTTAGTGCTGCAGGGAGCAACGAAGGAGCAGGGACCCACTGGGGCAAGCACAATCAAAAGACGTAAAACAATCCCTGTTGCAGATCTTTCTTAATTTAGTATTATGACAATGCAATGAAGGCTGCAAAAATGGAACAAAGAAATGAATGATAATGTAGAAAAATAATTAAGGCTCATTTGTTCATGTATTCCCAGGAAGAGAGCTTGAAGCTACTGGTCGACAGCAAAATCTAATCATTGCTTTGTTCAAAAAGAAAGAAACCTAATATTTTCCTTTTCCTCTGATGAGGATAGCCCAGGAATTGGTGTTCATGGAGGACATTTATTAGATTTTTATTTAGCTTCAGCTTTATTTTTCTGTTGGTTAGGGAGGGCAAGAGCAGCTGTCAGTTCAGACTTCCTGTCTGATTTTATCATCGGTTTACTGCAAAAGCATCTGACACTTAGCACTGGGTATTCTTTTACAGTTTTTGTTGTATACTGCAATAAATTACTCAAATACAGGTTTAAATGAGATACAGAGCACTTTTGAGAGTGTGCTTTGAGTGTTAGAGAGGCTCGTGAGTTGGCCTATAAAAGCAACTCTTCTGTGCTTCCCAAGAAAGGTGGGAGGGAAAAATGACCATCCTGAGACTAAAAAGGCATATAAGCACAGAAAATACGAAGTGCCCAGGATGACATAGGATGTTCTAAATAGTTCTAAAAGCATCTGAAGTTGGTTCCTCATACAACTAGACCTTCCTCCTTTGTATTATATTAGCAAGCACTATTTTTATCTGACAAAAATATAATCCAATGGAATAATGTGCAAGATGTCATGCAAGGGATATCTGTTGTTGCCTAGTACACCCTAACATCTGTTTATACCATATGGAAAGGTTTAGAGTGGTCTAGATAGAAATAATTTGCTAGCTGAACATACTTTGTTTCTCCTGACTCATTATTTATTTTAAGAACTCCTCTTTGGTAAAGCAGCTCTTTCTTTCTCAAGAACTTCTTCCCTTGTTATAACTAATATTTGCCTATGTTGTACTTTTACTCATGACTTATTCTTGTTCCTACAAAAGTTTAACTGTGATATGCTTGGAGAATGGTGGCTTCAGGTGAAAAACAGATGATGGAATGGCTATTGGCACAGGGCCTTTCCAGGGGGTGGTTTGGAGGTAGACTGTGCAGTGAACATAAAAGCTGTCATGAAAACTGAGATTTATTTCCTCTCTATCACCTGTCTCAGCACTGTGCTTGGTTGTGATGTCAATAAGCGTGTTACAAAAACATGGTCGGTGCTGCTAGTCCATGCATATGAGAAACGTAAGACATAACAAAGTCTTACATTTAAAGCGGTGGAGTAATAGAAGGATAACAGCAGAGAGGGAATTTCACTCCAAGCCTGATCATGTTTTGAGTTAGACATTTGTCTATATAAAAAGTAAACAGACAAAAAAGACTACCAAAACTGCCAGAAAACAGGAGCAGAGTCCCCAGTAGGTCCCTGACCCGCAATGCTCTGTTCAGGCATGCGACACCCTATTTGCTCCATCTCGAACCATCTGCTGTGGCATGTTTGGCTGCCTGCTGCAAGCCTCAGTCGAGGGCCCCACAGCCAACGTCAGCAGCTACTTATTCTTCAGGCGCAGGGTTGTATAAGGCCAGGCTTCTCGCAGGCTGGGTCAGCTGTGCCCAGGGTCATACAGGTGCCCTAGGGACATGTGGATGCTGCCACCAATGAGGACCCTGCTCTTGCCATCACTGCTCTGCTGCTGAGAAAGGTGGTTCATGTTTGTGGAGAGGCATTTCCTCCTTCACCCAACCCCAGCACTTTTTTTTTTTTTTTTTTTTAAATTTCCACATCAGCATGTTATGTCCATTTCTATGCACTCATACAGCTGGATGTTGTCTTTATCATTTATAGATATTTTTCAAGCTCCTTTTCTGTACATTTCTATGCAGGAGCAAACTCTATAGTAAGAAATTCTATGACTCCATTGAATGTTTTGTTCCTTTGTTTAAAAAACTAATAACAAAATATATTTTCATTTTGAAAGCCAACTTTTGTCAGTCATTGCCTCTTAGTCATAGTATACAGCTTCTGCTTAGGTATAGATGATCCTCTTGTAATCTCTGATAATTTTGCATAAGCATTACAAAATGCTGACCTCAAAGTAGTGACTGCTGTATTTATAAATGGAAGAAAGATTGCTTTAATGAAAGGTTTGAAAATATATATATTTTTTTTTTTTGTGGAGTGTTAGTCTCAAAGAATCCACCCTGCCAATCCTCCATAAAAATGCAAATACTGTTCTTTCAAGCCTTGTTAATGAATAAATTAATTTGCATTATTAAAAAACTTACCTGGACAGAATATATAAAATATAAAACATTCCAGATGAAAGTTAGGTGTTCTATAATGAAGAGCCATTTGGAACTCTTTTACCAGTTTAGTTTATTGTTTATATTTTAATTAAGCTTTTCCTTAATAGAATATCCTTTTTGTAAGAATAATTTAAGATGTAAACAATCATATCTCAAACCTTTAGCTGAGTAATTATGTATGTAATTATTTTAATTTTAGCTCTGGGGAAGTTTTAGGACTGCTCTTTGGAAAATACTTTCTTCACTAATAGGCTGCCCGGAAATATTATTATGTCAACCACAAAACAATAGAAAACTAAAGAAAACAAGAAATGCCATCTCTTTACGAAAATGATTTTTTTTAAATTGAGGTGAACTTGCATCAATTCTCCGTGATAGAAATGGGATTTACTTTTGCTTGAATCATAGATGGGAAGATAGTACTAAGAATGAATAGGAGAGCTGTAGCCTGAGTGAGGGAATGAACTCGAATAGAACATTTGTAGCAGAGGTGCACATTAGAGGGTGATAGTATTTAGCAGCATTATTAGCATTTTTAATTTGCTATTAGCAAATAATCAGGGAGTTCTAAAGGGTTTCCTACACAGCATGGGACCGAACTTGGAAACTTCTGCCCAGTATTTGCTATGTTCTTCTCATAGTACGTTTGTATTTTGGGGTTCAGTGAAGTTTTTTAAGTAGTGTTTATCAAATATTTGTGACTTGATTTGTTCAAGGCCCTTCACTTTATTGGAGTGATCGACTTTTCTTGGATTTCAGTTACCTTTTAATCATCCCTCACAAATTTTAATAGAGTACTTATGTATTTATAATATTTGTCCCCCCAACCTTTGTTAAACTTTGATTTTAGTAAGGTTTGTGCCTTGTAGCTTTTATTGCCCACCCTATGAAAAACATCGCTAGATGCGTTTCATTTAGAAAAGCCAAGGGTTGAAATGCTTCAGTGTTATGAGTATGGCACCAACGGCATAGAATTTACTCTTTCCTCACTGCCCTTCTTTGCATCTGCTCACTCTTTTCTGATTCTTTTCTCTCATAATTTCATCTGTGAGCTTGCTCACCTAGTTTGACACCTTATCTAAGGACCTAATTGTCTGTCTTTAACTCCTACCCTTGGAGGCTGCACTGATCAATTCTATAGTATCAGAGGATGTTCTTAGCACATCTGGCCAGAAGGGTTTTGCATTGCAGAAATATAAGAACGTCAGCCCAGGGAAAAGTGGTAACCTACCTTCTATGAGGTTTTGAACACATTTGCATTTGTCTGTAGATCAAAGATTTTTTTAGCAGCAACAAGTAATATCCTTCCCTGTAACAATAGTTAATGCCACAGGTGGAAGATAGAAGATGTGGAACAAATGAACAGGTGTTCACGTGCAGATCTGCCTTTGAGGGATGTGACCGGTGCTGGTCTGGAGGATGGAGCCCATCATAGGCAGCACAGCGAAGGAGACAGACCCTCCCTGGTGCCTCATCCATGGGCGTGACTAAAGCATGGAAGGGCATGCACAGAGTCCTTGTGGGACAAGAGATGATCCTCATGGGCAGGATTTGGGTGGAAAAGGACTGGCACAAGGTGGATGGGCATATGTAAAGAAACCCTTTGAGGGATAGTTAGGGATCATTTGATGATGGAAGACTGCCCTCACATATGATCCTAGAAAATTGGAAGGGAAGGGACACAGCTGGTCCTGCTTGGGGATAGTTAAAGAAACTTTTTTCAAAGAAAGGTTGGCTGATAGCATTGGGAAGTGAAGGCTCGGTGCAGGACTTGTGATTACAGGAAGCAGGGAATGGAGAAACAGAGAACACAGACAGTATGTGCACTCTCTCTACGAACTGTTGGAGGGCACCCCTGCCAGAGAAGGATCAGGCTGATGGCACAGGGGACAGTGGAGTGGGATGTGTGACACGGGACAGATCTGGTGGTCCGTGACACAGAGCATGGCCTCACTTGTTCTTTGTTGTGGTTTCTCTGCTTTTGTCTTGCTTCACACCTCTCTCTATATTTCCTGAATATATGCATATTTGGCTGCTGGTGGGTTGCTGGCCTCTGCTGTCTCCAGGGGAACCCTTGCTCTTGTATGGCTTTGCAAATCTTGCACACTTGTCACAGGGCAGCACAGCAGAGACTGGCCCAGAAGCTGGGCCCTAAATACTCACTCTGATAAATCTGCAGGTGGGTGAGGTAGCTGTGGTTTTTTTCTTTCCATTTGGCCTCAGTCACCTGCTGTCTAATTACTAAGCACCTTGTGCAGTGAACCATACAACTGGCCTTTTCAGTGATTTTGTAATTCCATCACTGAACCATACTGACCCTCCTTTTTATCCTTTTTCTGATGTATTTATAAACTTGTTATGCTCTGCCTGAGATAGCAAAAGTTATAAAATAACTTGAACTTCAAAGATTATGAGAAATTCAAATTCTCAATACATTTGTGGTGTTCTCTGCAAAAATAGGTCTCATCTATAATTCAGCTTTATTCTACAGTATACCGATATTACATACGAACTGAAAGGATCAAACCTGTTTAATACTCTCCTGACTTAAAGCAGAGCTGAACTTTAAAATGAGCTATGTATGTGAAGATATAAGAAAATGCATTATACAGGAAAGTGGTATAACAAAGCAGCACCTGTCAGCATTTAGCTTGCAGGTGTATGTGCCAGCTTTCAGGGTTAGGCTCCATGCAGTGCCAGGTCCATAAGCTCAGCAGCATAGGTGCTAAACTCAGAAGTGTCAGGTAAAATGCTTGTTTTCAGAACATCGTTACTTTTAGTCAGGATGTTGCCAAAATAGGTTACATCTCATTGAGGGTGCTACATATAAATGCTTTTCTCCTGCATATAAGACCTTGGAATTGTTCATTCACGATTGCCCTTGTCTGTCTCTCTGCCTGTCACTGACGAACTTCATGGGCAATTGAAAAACTCTGTCCATTTGAAAGTCTTTCCACCTAATTACAAGGACAAATAACACAGTGTTTAAAAATCCATCTATTTTACTCAACCTGGCATTCAAAAAGTTGGAGGTTGTCTTGATGATGGACACTGGGAGTGTTCTTAAAACTACACTTAAGCTGTTCCCAGTCAGCTATTGCTACCCACCTTTGGCTTGTAATGGCAGCAGACTCTTTCAGGGCATTGTCAATTTTTTTCTGCATCAACTTGCTCCCCTACATGACCATTGTAAAATACTCTAATTTGCTTCTTTTAATGTGTTTGCCCTGTTAGAAGATAAAGTACAATTTTGTGCTGTAGGGACTAGAGGGATTATTATAAAAAAACACAGCCTTTCACTTAAAAATAGGTTTTTAGCTGCACGGAAGCAATGCAGATTAAAATAAAGACTTGGGAGTTTTCTGGTGAATTGTAAGACGTCACATAGATATTCCTGTGTTTCAGGAGGTCACACAAAATAGACATCCTTGGGGTGAGGGGAGGAATTCTCTGAAACCAGAAGACTGCTTCAATTAATTTAACAGATATTTTGTAACTGCAAGATTGTATCCTTGCAAAAATGTTAACAAATGTGTTCCAAATAACTAGGAGTTCAAAATGCTCCTCTGATTCATTAACTTATGACTGTTGCTTTCCTTTTAGCAGTGGCTTTCGCTGTAATTTTTATTTCCTTCTTCAGTCCCATTATTAGCTTGTGATTAAATTGATTGTTCTCTTCTTTCTTGAGCTCTGACAACAACAAAAAATTCTCTCACTAAAGTATTCAGTGTTTGCAAGTGCAAGTTTGGGCATTTCATTATTTTGTCTATAGTAGTTGATCATTCAGTATTATTTGGGTGTGGGGTTTTTTTTTGTAGAAAACAGAAGAACTTCAAAGACGTTAAAGTGAATGTCCTCAAAAATAAAATGCATAACATTATTGTATTAATGACATCTGCTGTGAGTTGGACTCTGGAAGAGAAAAATAATAAGAAGTTGCTTACAATCCCAGATCAGATGATTCTCTCTACCCTTTTGTTACAGCATCTATCCTTTCTCCCATAGGCATCTGCTATTCCCACCCACACAATGTTTTCCCTTTCAGAGGACAGTCATAGTGGTCTGTTCTGGCCTGGAAGAAGCAGGGCGCTGATGTGTTTCCAGTTCAAGTGCCAGGAGCTGCATGTACTTAGAGCTCCTAAGCAATGCATGATTTCCTTTAGCTGCCTTAAGCATCTCTACAAGGCATCTTTCTCTGTGTAAAGACATCCTCTAAACATGGTGCTGAGCAGTGATCCTTTTCCCTTCCTGATTTTAATGTGGTCTCACACTTCCCTGGTTGACCACAGAACTTTGTGATACATGTTCAGACCCTTTTGGAACAAATGTATGTGTTCCAGTCCACCCTGCAAGCACTGCTGTTACCACAGGCTGGAGGGTATCTGTTATAGGATGCAGTGAAAGGGTTTGTTGATGCTAGCTGTAAACCGAAAGGTTTATAAGCATGCTTTTTGTAGCTTACAATGATAATTCAAGATTCAAGACTCTCAAGACAATTCAAAGATCTCCCACTGTCATTAAGACTTAGGAGTAGTTTGACTTTTCCATGAGAAGGGAGGAATGGTAACAGTATTTATTTGCCTTTCTCATTTCTGGACATAAACACAGAAGCCAAGATGACACCTACTTGTTCAGTGTGCTTCCAGGCTTCTGGTGACTTCAAGGGGTTGGCATGACTGGTGAGGGGGAGCTGCAGATTGCGCTTGGGACGCAGGTTAGCTTGGGTAGTTACTAGAAGTTAACGGCTGTAATAGCTACTGCCTGTACTGGAGTTTGCAGGCTGGTGAAAAGGTGCTTTGAAGGAAGCTGAACTGCATCTGAATGAAGGAATATGGACCATCTCCCTGGGCCCCTCTGGATTTGAATTTTTATTTTCTGACTCTTGTACCTCCTTTGACAGTTTTTTAGGTCAGAATTGAAGGGTTTTCTGTCTCAATTTCTGCCATCGTCCTGTGGAATTTGTTGATTCCCATGAAAACATCTGGAGGCAGCTGTTTGGCAGCCACATGCTCTTGTAACAACACCTGAAGAGTGGAGGGAATAGCTAAGTGTGAGTCCGGGCTCACAGGACGGCGTGCAGATGGCTGTGCTGAAGCACACCAGAGGCTCACAAGGGTGAGCTGCTCTCCAGTTGCTGGAAGCAAATAGGAAGAATAACCTAATAGCAGAGGAGGTGTTTATGTGTCCCTGAACACATAAACACAAGTTTTGGTTTGTATGAAGAGGTCTGGAAGCATGGACAGTCCATAAGAATCACACCTGTTGATTTCACCAGTTCCCTTCCTGCGTCTGATACAGTATAGCAAAAGAAATTAGGTGGTTTAGCTTTATACTTGGAGAAAACTGTGAGTGATGATGGATACTACCTGCTGCCCCTCCAGTTCTTCTGCTGACAGATATATATATAAACTTTTTCTTTATAAAATATTTTGTAAAATATAATGAAAATTAATAGAATGCTTTGAAGGCATGAAACAGATTTTTATTTCCAAGGTTTATACTATGACTCACTCCCTTGATTTATATCCTAATAATCTGATTTATACGCATTTATTGTTTACTTTTGTTGGTACATAATCTGATGCCTGATCCTGGTTATCTTCTTCTAGGGCTGAGAGAGGATAATAAACTTGTGATGCAAAACAATACAAATGCTTAGTTCTTCTAAGTCACCATTTTTCATACATCGCAATTAATGTAATAGACTAAACTAATGCAATAAATTGAGCTACAATTATTTTAAGTCTTTGCTTTTCATTTAATCATAACAATTGCAATGTTCTTAGTTTATTTAATATTTTCTATTAAAATTGTGATTTTCCTCGTGAAGCCATACTGGCTAATAATACTCCTTAAATGATAAATTAATAATGTTCCCATTCTAAGCCTTTTAAAATCAGTTATTCCTCACACTAGTGGGAGATGTAAATATATTAAGTCTATATAATTATTATGAAATACCATTAAGTGGAGCTGAATAAATGAAAAAAAAGTTTAATTTTTGGGTTTTTTTTTTATTATTATTTTTAAGAGCTGAAATCTGAAAACAAACATACCGTGTATCAAAAATAAAAAAAAACACACAATCAACAAAACATTTCATTCAATCCCACTTGTGGTTTTCAGACTGGATTTTTGTCAAACTTTTTTCTTTTTGGTTTAATACAATTCAGAAGTCATTACAAAAGAGGTAAAATCGCAGTTCACCGGTGTACCAGTCAAGGGACAGTAATGCTCATTCAAGTGGACATGCTGGTATAGAGGCATACAAAGTCATTCTATGTAAAGAGCTACCTAGATATCTGAGTATTTACTTGAAAGTATTTTCTGTCTTATGTTTATGAATTTGAATTTTTTTAATGGTATTCTCTTGTATAAATTATAGGAAGTTTTATTGATCTGCCTGAACAAGTAAAAGGGGTCTGCCAAAATAATTTTCATCTGCCACCGTATTAGAATCTTCATGCAAGTAAAACAGCATTTCAGTTCACAGAAAGATTTCTTGCTGTACTGCGTTAAATACTGCATGGAATGCTTAGATTTGTTCTAGCTTACGCAAACTATCAGCACAAACTGTCTTGAGTGATGCAGACCTGATACAAGGTGTTGAGGACCATTTGCTTGGCAAATTACAATGGTCCTGACTTTGACTTCTCAAAGACTAGTCAAATTAATATCTAATCATTATAATCCAAGTATGCCTTTTCCATGTATTTTCACATTTAGTCGGACATACCTAATCCTAGGAATTGTATAGCCAGTTGTCCACATACCAAATATTTTCTGAGTGCCATCTTTCTACCTTTAGATTTCCTCCTTTCGATTAAACTGGACAACCTGATTAACCAAGTCTTTGGCAGAACATTGAAAGATTATAGATGCCTGCATGTAATTCATGGCACAAGGAATGTCTGACTTCTTGCACTATATTGCTGTCAGGGGAGGGTTTTTGTGTGGTTTTGGGTTTGAGGTTTTTTGAAGAAAACAGTTGAAAAGAAAGGATTGTGGCAGGATGTAGAGAGGACCTAAATTGTGTATGAAGAGTAGTTACTGAGGGAGCAGGACATGAGCTCCAGGATGTAGAGCTGTCCAGGGTCCAGGCTGTGATTCAGGAGAACCCTTTTTCTTCCCATTCACTTTGGCTCCATGCAGTAAAAGGCTCTCTCCTACTCCAAAAATCAGAGCTTTGGTAACAAGCTCTTGTCCTTAGTCACCGGTTGCAGAAGCACCTCATTTAAATAAAATTTTTAAAAAATAATCTTTATGGACGTGAAAGTTGTGGTTCATCTTTGAGAAGGGGCAGGCTGCAGGTAAAGTTGCTCTCCAGTGTCAACATAGCTGTATGCATTTCAAGCCAAATTGTTTTTTTCTCTTTGCCACTTGTAATGTGTATATTTATGCATATTGCTGACCACTTGTCTTCAAGTTGGAAACAAGCTCCTTTTTATCTTTCTGTAGAGGAGGGAAATTTGAGGCTATACAAGAAATTAGTTTTGTAGGAGATTTTTAGATAAAGTTAAGTGTATAGAGGTGGAACTGATTTTCAATAAAATAGAGTGGAGTAGAGCCCTTGGAGCAGAATATCCCAGCCTACCTCTCCTGTGCCTTGAACAATTGGCTTGTAAGAATGTTCACACAATGGACATCAAATCAGCCTATGCACCTCACTTTGCTCCTTTGGCCCAGTCCCTTTAGTACGGAGAAGCATCCTTCCTCAATGATAGATTCAGCAGAAAGACCGAGTGATGAACTGACAGTTGTATTGAATTATCTTCCCACTCTGAGAAGAGACTGTGCTTTATCATTGTGGAAGAATACTAAGAGGGAAATAAAAGGGAAGCAGGGGAGGGAAAAGTGAGAGGAGACATTTTGTTATTAGCGTTATCATTGATACTATAAAACTACTGATGGTATTGAGTGTTCTTCTAGTTATGCTACCTCTACAAATACTAAATTCACCTTAAGTGGCGTGAGTGTTCCCTTGCTGAGCCTTTATGTGCTGAGTTTCTGCCCAGAGCACATCTTTATGATTGTTATAACTCCTTAATAAAAAAGTTCCTGCAAGAAATGCTGTCAGAGATTTAACTAGAACATCATAAATAAAGTTGCGAAGGAAAGTGTGTTGAATAGAAAGTCCATACTATGAAGCCTGTGTTGTGTGGAGTAATTCCCCCAATATTCCTACAGTAATAAAACAATTAAAAATCAGTGCCTCATTTAAGAAAAAAAAATGCATACACTCTGCTGGACAGCTGGAAGACAAAGTTGTGTTGGCGCTAATTACATTCCTCTCAGCACTCATAATCCATATTGTTCATAAGCTTTAGCAAAAGACATGTCCTGCTTAGGATTCAGTTCACATTCCTCTGCCACATTCTGCAGCCATCACACTATCTGCAGAGGCAGGAATGACTACCAGAATAGAGCAGCCAAATGACTGACCTGGGAGATGGCAGCTGTTTGCTGAAATGATTAAAAGAGAGAAGTACTCACTGCCCCCAAAACATCTCCCCAACAAATATGCACATTTGACAGGTATCTATCCCCTTCCACAGGAAATCATCATTGCAAATCAAGAATAGAGTGAAGTAAGGTGAGAAGGTCTGTCACATCATTTGTATTTCTGTTCTTGAGCTCTTTGGAATGAGAGATAGGTGAATGTGCTCCTTATGTTCCAAAAGTGTAACAAGTAATGATTTTCTGTATAATAAAAAGGAGCTTTATCTGGATTCATTCACATGAAAGCAGTTGACAATTGCTAACTCTTTTCCATGATTAGCACAGGATAACTAGTGTTACAATTATTAATGCTGTGTCTGAATTGCTGAGTTCCATTTTATTGATTTTATTTTGATTGGAGTAAGACTGATTGCCAGCCTGGAAAACAAAGTTGTCCTTGAATGACACTATATAAGTATTACATTCCCCTAAACATTCATTAAGCCTCATGCTTTAATTAAACCTAAGCATTGCCGGTAGAGTGTTGGAGGTGCTGGAAAAGAAGCAGCAGAAACTGGATATACCCGAGAGCCTTTTCCTTTTCACTAGAAAATGTCTAAATCACTGCAGAATAAGAGGAAGCCAGTGAGGTTTTTGGGTTTTTTTGAGACACCTGCTACATTAAATTGTGACTTTTTTCCCTATATGTTTCTTCTTGATGGTTCATACAGCACTTTTTACTTCTTAGAGAAAAATTTGGTTCATGTGTATAGAATCATAGAATCATAAAATGGTTAGGGCTGGAAAGGACCTTAGAGATCATGTAGTTTCAACCCCTCTGCTAAGGGCAGGGACACCTCCCACTAGACCAGGTTGCTTAAAGCCTCATCCACCCTGGCCTTGAACACCTCCAGGGATGAGCCATCCACAGCTTCTCCGGGCAACCTGTTCCAGTGTCTCACCACCCTCACAGTAAAGAATTTCTTTCTAACATCTAATCTAAATCTGCCCTCTTCCAATTTAGATCCATTACCTCTCGTCCTGTCACTACATGCCCTTTTAAAAAGTCACGCCCCATCTATTCTATAGGCCCCCTTCAGGTACTGGAAGGCCACTATAAGGTCTCCCTGGAGCATTCTCTTCTCCAGGCTGAACAACCCCAACTCTTTCAACCTGTCCTCATAGGTCAGGTGTTCCAGCCCTCTGATCGTCTTCATGGCTCTCCTCTGGACCAGCTTCAACAGCTTGACATCCTTCTTGCACTGGGGGGCCCAGACCTTGACATAGTACTGCAGGTGGGGTCTCATGAGAGCAGAGGGGCAAAATCACCTCCCTCGACCTGCTGGACACACTTCTCCTGATGCAGCCTAGGATCCAGCTGGCGATATATACTTGTCTGTTGCTTTTGTGTTCTTTTACTGACTGCAAAAGCTAATAAGCTTTGGGGGAAAGGAGGAAGCTGATCTGATAGGCTCCTGATCTGGATTCTTAAGGTTGAGGATCGATTACTTACATGCTGCATGATACTGGACAAATAATCTTTGTTCTTGTATTTCCTCTCCTTATCATTTTGCTGCCTCCTTAGTTTATTTTTAATGAGAACCTTGCGGAGTTTGATTAAATTTATATATCATTGTTTTCTTCCTTGCTGTTGTTACAGGTCACTGTATTTATTCTGCATGACATCTTGTGTTAACTCCTCTAATGGTTTTGGCATGTCCTGCATACCTCTGTCAATCACCACGTTGACACTTCTCACTCATCAGTGAAGATCTGCTTCTTTTGGTTCTGCCACACTGCTGTCACCCAACATTCATCTCATGTGCAGAAAGAGCTAAAAATATCTCCTTTTCTGTGTAGAGCTTTTTATCTGTAGATCTAGAGTTCTTTACCAGTTCATATCTCTGTTTCCCAGTGTCATTACAGAGGTGCAGAGAACACAAACTGACTTCCGAGGGTCACATAGCCAAGTTAAGGGCAGAATAACATGCTAGAAGCAATCACATGGCTTGTCCTGCCTGTGAAAAAGTCTGTGTACAGGCAAGTACCTTGATGTTTTACATAGCTCATGTTCCTTAGGATGAACAAGACTCTCTAATAAGAATGCATTTACTTCTGTCTTTGCACATATATCATAATTGAAAAGTATTTTCCTAATATTTTCTTCCTGACACATCTGTGCCTATTTATGAATTTATCCCTTCTACAGCAGAATAGCTGTTAAGTCAGCGGTTTCCTAATGTGATGCAATAATAAAGAATATAAGTGATTTTGCCAAAAGAATTTGCTTAGTGTATGCTGTTTTATGATTAGAGGTGACAACTGGGCTTTCAGGTAAAGTGCTTGAAGAATTTAGATAATAAAATACTGTGTTTTGTGCACTTTTGCCCCCTAAATAGTGACATATACAAGTTAGAAATAGAATGGATATCTTAAACAACTACAAATTTGCTTTGGCCCAGTGCACTTTGGAAAAAACAGGGAGATTCTCTCTGTTGCCCTTTATTACTTATCATTGCTCACTCAGCTGAGCAGATTCAAACATTGCACTTTTGGCATTTAACTTACCAACACTCTATCTGTATAAAATGCAACAATATACATAATGAGACGGCTATAATCGGAATTTGCTAAGGTTTATTAACGCCTTATCAGGGCTTTGGAAGGCTCAGCACTTATGCACTCTTCATTTGCATTATCTCACTTCATGAAATTTGAAAAAAAGCCTAAGCTAAGGTGTTCTCCATGGCTCATTAGCTCCTCAGAGCTTTGAGAGAGGGGCATTGGTCAGATAAATCAACGACACGTGATGTAAAAAAAATTTCGAGATTTAGTTTTTAATTATATGACTGCATTTGGGGCTGGATGAAAAAGCAGTGTCATGACTGCAGGAGCAATCCGTGTTTATAGAATTATCCCTGGGTAATGGCAATTACTCTGTGGAGGCTAAAGGACTATACTTCTTCCAGTGAAGTCAAGCTGTGAAGAAACAAAATGCCATGTGTTACTTTGTACAAATAATTGAAACTTAATGATATGTTAACCTCTTTTTGAAATTTCGTTCTTAAAAGACTAAAGCAGATATAGCCTGGTGTAACTGAAAACAGAAATGTTGGTAACAGGTAAAATACCGTGTAATTTATGACATTTTCTGTTGGTAGAAGAATTCTGGTACATGCAGAAAAAAGACCAAATAAGTAAGGGCCATGAGGTAGCATTGTCTTATATTAGTTTCTTGGGCTATGCTAGGTGAGTGTGTTTCTAATGGAAATCTCAACATCCCAGAAAGTGAGCGTGGCCTTTGGGTATCACAGGCTGTGAATTTTTAGCTACTTGCATTTGGGGTGAGTGGGAAGGCCAGATTTGCTTTTGGATCTCTTGGAACTGAACCATTCCCACAGAATCACAGAATGTTAGAGAT
>NW_010135012.1:0-7990 GCF_000699245.1 Pterocles gutturalis
ATATCAAAAGAACCTTTGCCTCCCTCCCATTTGGAGCAAGACAATCGCAAGATAGCAATTTGTGTATTAATAGACCAGCAGAAATACAAGCTAGAGAGTACACAACTTATAAAGCCCAGTTCTTAAGAGTCTCATTCCAGTTCTTAAAAAAGTCTGTTCTAACCTTTAAAACTTGACTATCTGCCCAACCAGAACAGGCCATATTGAAAAAAGACAGATTACGAGTAAGATCCTGGAACTGTAGTCATTTTATCAGAATAAATATGCATTTACATATAAACTTTATAAATTAAAGTGCATATATTGTATGACCCTCACGCCTCACACAGAAAAACTGTTCAAACTACTTCCTTACACAAGTCCTGAAGTTGCCATAAGCATCATAAGCAGGAACATACTTGTATAATTTTGTCCATGAGGGAAATATTAATTCAACACAATTAAAAGTTTAAGTCAAAACAGTAGTTATAAAATCAATTTTAACACCAGAAGCACTCCTGCAAGCTGATGTATAGATGCAGCCATTATAACTCATGCTCTCAAGAGAGACACACACAATCCTCCTGCACTAGAGTATATGGTTACCATTTATATACAAAACATCTGGCATACGAGATTGTCTTGCTGCTTGCAATAAAACAGTATGTCAGCAATGGAATGCTACCATGAGGAATACAAATATGATTTTAGGATACTGCAAGAGAGATACTACCACTACACACCTTCCAAGGGTAACTGCTCAAATTAGAATATATACATAATTCAAGTAGCCCCATTCAGGAGAGCTAAATTTGAACTACAACAGGTGCAAAACAGAGAGGAAATTAAAAGTGCCTCATTTAGGATAACAAAACAAAGGCTGATCATAGACCTAATGACTGCTCTCAAAGCACAAAGGGAATAAGTGCCAGAGATAAGGAAAAAGTGTTAGGCTTACATTTTAAAAGCAAAAAAAGATATACCACTAGCAAGTACAACCTACCTAACTTAGCATAAAGTCCTGGCAGTGTCTCCAATTGAAGAAGAAAAACAGAAAAAAAAGCAAAGCTCAACTAAATCCTACAATTTGATGCAGCTGCTTTTAACAGACTGAACCTTGTGACCCAAATCCCTTCCAATTTGGAAACTAAAAAGAGATTCAAGATATTAAAAAAAAAAAAGAAACATATTAAAAGAACCCACTAGCTCTACCTTCTAATAAATGTATTTTTTTCCTTACAATGATGATGCAAGCTCCACTGTTGATTTTCACTATGATTCCTTCCATCTGTTGTTTATTGCAAAGACACTAGAACTTTTCACATCACTAATGTTAAGAGGACAACTCAAAAAGTTAACTACATATTCAGAGTTCTTTAAACACTAGTAGGAAATTACAGATATACTTTACTACACTGGTCCTTTAGTGACTTCAAAGTGGGTTATTAAATAATGATAATTCAAGCTTTTTGCTCAGCCGCAAATTAACAGTTGTAAGATTGAGTAATCTGGAAACAAAGTAAAACTTGCCACTGAACAGTATCTCTGAAAGTTGAAATGGGTTAAAAGAGTAGCCGAGTTCATTAATAGTTACATAAATAATAAAAATGGTTTTACCAAAACCCACTGATCAGATTAAGAAGTTCTCTTGCTCTACATCATCAAGTAATTAGTGCTTAAAAAAAAATTACTATATTACAAACTATTTATGAATGTGCTTTACAGTAAACAACCTTTAACTAGAGGAATTCTCAGACAATTTTCAAGTTTTACCAGACACACAGAATAAACTGAAGATATTTTAAAACAAAATTAATTTAAATCTGGTATAGCGCACACATAATAGCACTTAAAACTGCATCCAGTGTTGTTCTTTCCAACTATAACTTAGAAGCTTTTTAATCTGTAACTATTTCTGAAGTAAATATTTTTCTAAGCAAACACAGTTTTTTTCAGTTTATTATACATATTTGTAGTGCTTTTTTCCATAGTTTACTTTTCACTTTTTGAAACCAGAAATCCACCATACTATGTTATGAAAAATATCGTGTCCTACTGCAGCAACATGGGAGTCTAAAAATTGCTTGAATGACAAAAAGCAAACAATTGAATTTCATCCTGAAATACTTTGGTCAGAAAAATAGTAATTTACAAAGAAGTTACAAGTATCCAGAGGCAAACCATGAAGTAAACTGAGTAGTTCTCATGAAAGATTCAGAAAAGGCAGAACAATCACATATTAACATATATCCAAATTCACCATATTTGTAAGTGAAGGAAACATTCTACACATCATGGCAAATAAAACACATCTACCAAAACAGATGTGTAAATACAAATGATTACAGATTAAAAACAGCTTGGAGTGAGAATAACGGTGTTGAATACCAGCTGTCTGCAGAATTTCTGGACCTTCTCCGCAGTCACCTGATGTCAGATACACATTCGATCTGGTGTTCCTCTACTTGTTGCACAAAAAAAAGGAATCTACTAAGATGACTGCTGAGTCTATCCTTGAAGCAGTAGTCAATCATGATCGACTTTACAAACACTGATTTAGCTTTAAGAACAGTAACAACAATTAACACTGGGTTTTATAATTCTGTCCTTTAGCCATATTGAATATCTGTCACAAACTTCCTTTATATAGTCAGTTGAAAACATACAAAACTACTAAGGATTTCAATTAAGAAAACTAAACCACTATATACGAAAGGAAAATTCTGATAGTTTATCATCCCAAATCCTTAAAAAAAAATTAAACTTACCATCTTAATTGCCACATATTCATTTGTGTATAAATTTTTCCCTTGAAAAAAGAACAAAAACAAGATCATGAGACATTGTCTTTCCTGTTCAAGTAAGATGCTATTTAAACCTCAAGACAGTCTTTGAAAGATTTTTGATCTAAGGCGCTAGGTGTTTTGGTAGTGACTTAAAAAAAAAAGGTTTATTAGTCTGATATCATACTTCAAAGATAACCTTGTTCTTGAGTACCGTAAGAAATGGCAGTTTCACCGAGAGCAAGAGTTTCCAGTTATTTTACCAAGTTTACAAGATTTTTATACACTAGACAAGCTTGAAAATTGGTAAATTAAGTGGAATGGTTAAGTGAAATGTGATACTCTACATTTTGATATTTATTGCTGAAAATTACTTTTAAATTTATTTTAAAATCATCATATGGTTTTTGGAACACCAGACACTACTTAAAGTTAGAATTAACTAGGACAATTTTCTTCCTCAATTCTGTAATTTGCTAAACTTAAATTTAGGACAAACAGGGCAAGAATATTACTGAATTAAATGCCTACACCATTTGGAAAATACATCTGCTGCTTTAAAAGTGATTCTGAAACCGGACAAGCATATTCAACAAGCATTACTTCAAACTGTATGCAATGACTAAAGTATTAAACAAGCTTTATAGGTGTAAAATTAAAAAATAGGAGATAAAGGAAAAAACAAGTTGTTTCTTCCGACACTTTTCCTTTCAAAATTTGAGTGCGTACAATTCCCATCAAATGAGTGTGTATAACTTTTAACGACAATCCTACTTTTTTCTCTGTAGTATTACTCAGGTCTTCATTAATTTCCCATGTTTAGTCCAGCTTTGTTAAAGAAATCAAATGAGGAAAAGACACAGACTAAGACAAAAAGGTTCCCTGCAAAGACAGTTACATTTATAGACAAAAACTATGATCTTGGCTCTAATCCTTATTTTAAAATAGAGTACTCTTGCAAAGACGAAAAGATGTATTAAAATCACATCTGTTAAAGGATCACCTTTAAAAAAAAGCAAGTTACCTGAAGGCTGTTAGTAGTAAACATAGAATTAATATAGGCAGCATACCCTAATCTGACCACCAAAAGAATGGATAATTCCAAAACCTATCCAGGAATTGGAGTCAAAAACTAGGCATCTTAAATAGTTATTTCGTACCTTGTGATCATTTGAGTTACATTTTTGACAAAAAGCACACTTTGTTTGAGGTTGCTTCTGTGTCTTTGCATGCTATTACACTGTAGATGACAACAGAAATTCTTGCAGGACCCCTGCTCATTCAATCTTTTAAATATATAAATCAGCTATGGAAGTAGCTAATAAATCCAGTTACAGTTAAGTTACCGGATATTGGGTTCCAGCAGCCAAATGCAGTAATTACAGGCTCATCGTTCTGAGGAAACATCAGAAGGGATACTACATGTGGTGATTCAAGACAATTGTCTCTTTAAAATATGGAAGATAGCAGATTTGACACCACTGTTAATCTCTTCCTAAACACAGAGCAGGTATTGCATAATGCATCATATGCATTAGCAACAAGCTTTCTTTTACTACCCCATCAGTTTATCTTAACTATAACTAAGAAGAGCCTTAATATTAACAGCTCAATATTCAAAACAACTTAGTTCTTTGCAAGTTAATGGCTGCACATCATAGACACTCATTTGCTACATACGGCCAATTTACCATTTGATTCACAAGCTATTACAGAAGTCCAGCCATTCCTCTCTTCTCAAGTGGAAGAAGTACAATGGCTACTGATTTGTACCTGAATTTTTCATCTCCTGAAGCACAACTTCAACCCTCCATAACAACTTCATTCCTACTTTAACTCTGTAAGATTCAACCCTAAGACACATGCTCAAAATATATTACAGTTTGCAGAAGTATGTAAAAATATGAAGTGCTTGTGTACACCTTTGTAGGAAGGATGCCCACTTTAAGTTACTTGCTGCTATAGTAATGTAAATGCAAAAATAACTAATTTAAAACAGATTCTGCAATACCAATCTTAACTCCTGCTTTCAGTAACTTAAATTTCAAACATTTTACCCCACAAATAACAAGAAACAAGAATTTGAAACATCTACTATATATGCAAAAAAAAAAGCAAACATTAAAGAGAAAGCCTGCGCCTGTCCTAGTGGCTGTTACAGAACAGCACACTAAAATATTATCTTCCTCCTCCTTTTACTTATTTGCCCCATTTTATTACAGTACTATCAGACTTTAAGTCTTAACTATTTTAATATTGTATTTAGAATGAAAGAGATTATTTCACTCTGTAACAGGCAGGAAAAAGCTTCACTTCATGAGTTTACAGTTGCCTTCAGTAGTAAATGTGACATTAAATGTACCAATTTGATGTAGTTCATGAAGACGTTTAAAAGAAAAATTACCAAAGTCAGTTTAGAAAAGTTTAGGAAAAGCTGAAGACAGTTTCAGCTTGACTTGCAGAGGCATATATATAACACCCTAAAGGTCAAAATATGTCAATTTTGTTTAACTACTAATAGGAATAACAGGAGTACCTCTTACTGAGACTGTTAAATGCAGTATCCTCAGTCAGAGCTCCAGCAATGTTAAACTTTATCCCCCCACACTATTAATATGCTAAGCTTGTTTACGTTCTGACTCAGACTACCTAAGGTCCCCAGAAAGCACTATGTTAAAAATGTTATATTTCATGCATGCTATAAACATGCATATACAAACATGTTATATTTTATCCAAGCACTGTACTAAAAAACCTTGTCTGAAGGATGAGTAGCAGTACTTCTACCAGAGACAGAAGATCAACAGAAACACAACACCTACATAGCCCACCCTACACTCAAATATCCTACTTCTGAACCCATCTGTCTTTAAACCTTGAAGCAGTGCATTAACTCCAAGCTTCCAGGAATCCTGATATAAATTCTTGCCTTTAAGCATCAAGTTATATTTGTTAACACATGCAGAATTTAAAGACCTTGAAAACCCCGGCTAACCATGCTGTCAGCATGGGAATTTTGGTCCCCATAACTAAATACTCTTCAGAAGCACACACTCATAATTTCACATCTATTTTAATAAATGTTAAAATTTCCAGCTTTGCTGACCAAATTATTCAAAATTCTACAGGTCCTTCTCAGTTTGTCCCTTCTTCACCATTTGATTTTCATACATCTGTTCAGCAAGGAAGTGACTGAATCACCCATCTCCCAGATTCTCCCTACAGCTGTATTCTCACTGCCCCTGTCTAACAGCAGCTCCCTGTTTAGCCTTGCTAAACTGCTGCTGATTGGAAAGGAAACCAAAGAACCCACGACCTTGCTGCTATTTAAAACACTGGAGTGCCTGCTACACTGTCTCCAAGAGATCTCCAAGACCCCAGTACTGTAAGGGGGGGGTACAGGAGGAAGATGTGTTTCACATACACTTAGCCCCAAATATATCTGAATAAGATGCTTCAGGAAGCCAGGAAAGGTAGCAAAATACAGCAACCACTAAATAATTTATTGCATCTTGGCAGAGACAACTGACTGAATTTAAGATAGCATTGCACACAGTTGCAAAACATTTTTAGTCCCACAAAGTCTCTTGCTACAGAGAGAGATTCTTAATATGTGATAGAGCTTGCACTGTCCAAGGTCAAGCCACAGAAGATGTGCAAAGCAAATTTAACCTGACATTTGAAAGTAGTTAGAAGAGCTGTATGGTGTGTTCATCTAGTCATTTTCATGCCTAGACTGCATACAATGGCCTTGAATAACATCAACTGAAATAAAGAAACAAGTATCTTACCCAACCGTAGCTCTCCAAAATTACCGCATCCAACTTTTTTGCCAACTCTGAAGTTAGGGCCAACCATTAACACTCCAGAATTTGAAGAACCAGTTCCACGTGGATTATGGCCTGACCTCCCACTAGGCCGTGTCATTCTTTCATCTGTCTTGTCCTTGTCTTTCTTTTTATTATCCATATCAAGTTTATGGTACTCCACTTTGATTTTTTCCTCTTTTTAAAAATCAGTATAAGCAAACTCCAATTGGACAATGTGAGAATAAAAATAGCACCAGTGAAGTGCCCAGCTGGTTACTGTCAGTAAGCAGTCAACAGCAGTGTGTTCATCCCATTCGCAAAGCCTTGGTGGTATCTGTAGTAAAAATGTATCTCCAGAATGTACAATACCAGCAATATTTACTAGTATTTACAGGAACTCTGTTAAAGAAAAACAAAAGTTATTCAACACAGCAACAGTCTTGTTCCAAATTACCTCTCCCTTCAACTAGTCAGATAATTAAGCTATAACTATATTTGCTTTACAGATCTTCTATGAAAAGCACTAGTGTAAGGTTAAAGCCTCTGATTCTAGCACATAAGATATTGGTATGACTGAAATGAGCTAAAAAAATCTCAAGGCATAATGCAACAGATATTTTCCCAAAAAAAACCCCACTCTATAAAACTGCTTCTTGAGTAGGTAAAAACTAAATCAATATTTGGACACTCATTCCATCTTATGCCAGCTCTGCAAAATAAAGCAGTTTATTTCTGGGTTTTTTTCCCCCCAAGTGGTATCTGTTGATCTAAGGAGATGCTCAAGCTGCAAGTTATTGAAGGCACAGAAAGATACTCAAAATTATTCCATTATCTTTTTCTGAATAATCATTTCCAAGATGAACAATTCACAAACTAATGGCAAGGACACTTGTTCTCTCAGTAACTCCTAGAGTCTGCAAGTAAAACTTATTTACTTAATTCTCCCCTACTCCATTTAATTATGTCATAAATTTGTTCCCCCACTCTCCTTGTCCACCATTTAACATCATTGCCTAGACACTAATTCCAACACAGATTTCAGCAAAAACATAATGTTAGCTTACTACTGCAATAAAGAACCCCAAGAAAGCTTTCATTTTTATTTTGCTCATCAGAAGAGTGGATATTATTTTCTATTTGACAACAGTGGTTTTAAACCATGAAAATCAGAAGACAGTTGCCTACTATACAGGCAACATTTCATGTCAAGTTAAATATCTGTTTGTGATGGTTTTACCCTTGGCTGGGAGCCAAATCCACACAGCCACTCACATACCCTTCCCCCTCCCAGGGATGGGAGAGAGAATTAAAGGGGTAAAGGGGAAAAAAAGACTAGGGCATCGAGATAAGAACAATTTAATAACTAAACTACAATACTGAAATTAATAGTAATTATTATAATAATAGTAATATATAAAA
>NW_010135013.1:0-10292 GCF_000699245.1 Pterocles gutturalis
AGGAGAGATGGGAAAACACTATTTATCAGCAAGTGTAGTGACAGAACAAGGGGTAACAGTTATAAACTGAAAGAGGGCAGATTTAGATTAGATATTAGGAAGAAATTTTTTACTGTGAGGGTGGTTAGTCACTGGATCAGGTTGCCCAGGGAAGTTGTGGATGCCCCATCCCTGGAGGTATTCAAGGCCAGGCTGGATGAGTTTTTGAGCAACCTGGTCTACTGGAAGAGGGGTTGGAACTCGATGATCTTTAAGGTCCTTTCCAACCCAAACCATTCTATGATTCTATGATTCTAAGAAAGGTGATCCTTCTTCTCTGCTCAGCCCCTGGTGAGACACACTTGGAGTGTTGGGTCTAATTCTAGACTTCCCAGTATCAGAGTGAGCTGGACGTACTGGAGCAAGTCTACTGATGAGCCACAGAGATTATGAAGGGCTTGGAGCATCTGTCCTACAAGGAGAGGCTGAGAGAGTTGGGGATGTTCAGCCTGAAGACGAGAAAGCTCAGAGGGATCTTCTCATTGTGTGAAAATACCTGATGGGGTGTTTCAAACTCAGCTACTCTGGGATTCTGTGATCTATCATTGTTTCATGTATTGGTATGCAAATATTCTGCTGACGTAGGTGATTAAAAAAAGAAAAAAAGTCCTTCCTAAGTTGAGACAGAATGCTCTTCTTTGATTAAGATTTTGACTAACAAAAGGTCTTTTTCCTTCCTTTCATTTAACCAAATACACAGTTTTGAACAATCAAAAGTAATACCATTTTTTTTCTTAATTTCCCCTTGCTTTTATTGTAAGCAAGGGTGAGACTTAAACTAGGTTAGTTTCTTATCTTGGATCAAAAACTATACCAATTTACCTGAATAGTCATAAAGTTTATTAAAGTTATTATCTACCTCATTATTTACTAGTGACACAGTATTTCCATTTCATCAGTGAGTCATCTGAAGTATTCTCCTAGAAATGAAAGCAAAGCAGGGTTTATACCATCTGCAATGATATATAGTTATGGCATCACTGCAATGCAATGATTCGCTGTCTTCATTTAGAGGCCTTATGCACTTAATTAAACATATGAGATGTGGAAGAGATCTCCCAGGAACCTTACTTTAGCTGGGTCTGAATGATGGAGAGAGGTAGTATCTCCAGACAGCAATTTATTCTACCGAAGAATTATTACTTTAGGATAGGATATATCACCCCTTGGAGATTTCCATCTCTCTCCACTTGCAATTAAGATCGTATTCCCTTTACTGATTATATCAGCTTAGAAAAGTTATCTAACCTTATTAGATAAATTCTGTGAAGATACCTTATACTGAAATGACAACAATCTGGCTAGGACATTGAGAATTTCATACACAGAAGCCACTGGGCTTGCTGTATACCTCTCATTAGTTTTTAATTCTGCCCTGTGGCCCCTATTGTCAACAAGGCTTCTGGAAATGTCATTAGCAGTCAGTTAACACTGGCAACAGATCCGTGCAGGTATAGTCTGTTCCAAGTACAGTAAGCACAATTTACATCTAATTTCTACTTCTTAAATCAAATAATGATGATGCAGAAGCTTCTTTTCTCCCACCGATTCTTTGTTTCTAGGTCAGGAGCATTCCTATACAGTTCTTCAAAGAGCTTTTGTCCTCTTCAGTAACCAGGAGCTACACTGTATGTCTGAACGTGTTCAGAAGTAGGAATCTGTATTTCAAATGTAGCTTCAGAGTATGGATGCAAAGTCTTCTGGTGTTTATACTGGCATATTACTCTCAATATAATTTATTTTATGTTGAGGACATTATCTTAGTAAGAGATGTCACTAGAACCTGCATTCAATAGAGTTCGTTGAACTACTCAGGCATTCATTTTATCTGTGAATTAGTGAATCATTCTGGATTTGACCTTTACTTCTGAATAACATTGAAAACTGCTCAACAGGAATTCAGATTGTAAGCTTTGCTTATTTATATACTGCTAGTCAGCAAATAGACATTATACTGTTTCCACTAATTCTATGACTATAATAATTCAAAGAGAAGATTAAAGAAGAAATCCATTATGTCTTTCTGGTAAATACATTGGCCTCAGAATGAGTTCATATGGCACTCGGGAAGCTTCTTGCATTGTGAATGTTTTCAAGAGTTCTCAGAGAACATTCATTTGATCTTACAATTCTCACAACATATTGGACTGGGAGCTTTTATTCAGGGGAAAAGAATCACAAATAGTGTTTTCTTCACTCTCTGATAAAGCCAGTACTGAAGTTGTTGACATTTACTCTCAGGATTAGAAGCTAGTTATATTTGATCCTTCCCAATATGGTTTATGCTCCTTGGCTTGAAACACTCAGTCTCTTGATTTGTTTGTTTGCTGAAAATAGATTGGGCACAGTGGCTGGGTAATTTAGACACTTCTCTGTGTCTTCTTAAGTGTCAATTGGTTTTGGTTCAGAGACTCAAGACAAAAGCTGCTTCTCCACTAGTATCCCAGCAAAGAAGTCCCACGTGGCTGAACATGAACTATAAACAAGCTGGTCTTGCGTGTGGTCAATTGCCTGTAGAAATTAGTGTTCCTAGCATCAGGATATGCCAATGGGCTAAGCTAACTGAACGTGGCATGTGTCACATACGTGTAAATAACTTGTGCCAAAATGCTCCTCTTTTTGTCATGACTGCAGTTAAATCTTTCTTAAGCATTTACCCAGGAGACCAGCAAAAATTGATTGCATAGTAGCAATGATTTTTAGCTAAAGGTTGAACAAGAATACATTGAAAACCTCAGGGATGATGAAAGGCATGGGAAGAGTGTTGCATATTAGATTCTGTCCTTCCTGTAGATTCCCTTGTATTAATAGAAGCTATAATTCACTGTGAAAAAAAATAAAAGTCTTTCATCTCCCAGCAACTTACTGGCAGGTTTGAAAATATATCCTTGATTTGTCTTTGTGTTTCTCAGAAAAGTACAACAGACAAGACAGTGGTGTTCTTATTGATTTTTTGCTGTTTGACAGAACTGCTGAGTTTCAGTGGCTTTTTGCATACACCTTCAATTAATCATTCAGGTAGATGGTGTCCAGCTGAAAGTAACCTTACACCGCTACATTTGTTCACTGTTTCCTGCCATGTGACAGCATTTATCTGATTTTCAGTAAAAAGAGGTACAGACCTCAATGACAACAAAAAGAATACTGAAAAGGATTATCTGCTCTATATGCAGTAGTGTTAAATGACATAACGAGCATCCAGCTCTATTTCATTAGCATTTCTATTCAAATCATATTTATTAGCTACTTCTCTTAGCAACTGCATAAGTTGCAGCCTCCAGGCAAATTGCTCTGTGTTGTACCATCTTGTTAGATGCTTCTTTACAGCATTACCACGAAAAAGACGAAGTTTGTGGTGCAGTTCTAACACCAGTTGGAAATAAAAGTGCTCATCTGTCTCATCAATGCAAATGATATCAAAGAGTAAGGAGCCAATTCAATCTAACAGGAAAAAGTTTTGACATGTATGGATATGGTGGAAGGCCAAGACATGGCCTGTGGTGGAAGCAGAAATCCTTGAAATCCTCTCTATAGACACAGTCCACAGAATCCTTCCAGCTCACAGCCAAGGTGACAGTGGACACAAACCTTTAAATCTTATCTATATGCCTTGTCACCTCTTTAGTGGTGGTAAGAATTTGGGCCAGACTGTTCAGGATGATAGTTTTTTAAAAGTTAATGTGTCTAAAAAGACCCAATTGAGTTTGTCGACTGAAGTCTTGGCCTTCTGAATCCCAAGATGGTATTCTGTATTCCTGTTCATATAATGTAATCCTTCCTCTGCTGAATCATGTTCAGGTTTGGGCCCTTTACCAACCTATGCAGAGCTTACAAGTATACAGCAACTATTTGTTGGCCAATATGGTTATTTGATAGGTATGTTGGCTAATACCTGAGATTAATGTGTTACTAGACCAATCATTACCATGCAGGAGCTTGACAAGTCTCTGCGGCCCAAACACCCTCCAGGCAGAGCAGGGAGTGTCAGCCTTCCAACAAAGCTCTTGCTGAGTTCCACCCTTCAGTTCTCTACTTCTTTTAATTTAATGTTTCATATTATTTCACGTTGCTATTTTTCTCTTCATTCCCTGAGCTGGTAGCTAGCAGTGTCTCAAAAAATTCCTCCTCTGTCTTTGTTTTTTCTTTTCTTATCATGCACATCTTCATTGTAGGAACTCTCCCACAGCCCAGCAACAATTTTTACAGTAAAACCAAGCCAAGGTCATGCAGCTGTGTTTCACAGAGCTGGGCCTTGGACTGCAGATAGCTGGATCCCTGGGCTGTGAGTTACAGCAGGTAGACATTTATAACTGTGGGTGTTTGAGACCGATGATGGGGAGGGAAGAATGCTCAAACATACTTTAGTCGCCTTTTAGTCACTATGCCAGTATCTCCCTGAATCGTTTGAGAGCTTCAGTCCCCCAGAGGAGCACTGAATTTTTCAAGAGCAGGGTAATGTAATCCTCACTCGTGTCTAAAGATATCCATTTCAACATGGGGATTTTCAGAGGAGACTAGGCAGAAATTAGAGACCTAATTAACTTCTTTACCACACCTAGTTCCTTTAACCTGCTTTTGAAATTCCATTAAGGTTTTTCAGCTCTGACAAATCAAAATAAAGAATTAAAACCATTTAAAAAATGCCAGGAACCTTAAGCTGGAGAAAGTCGTTGAAATTCTTTAATATATTTTCTCACCTTTCAGAAAACTCATTCATTAATAACCTTTATCTTCAAAACTATTATTTGTGGGGTTTTGTCCTATCTTTTCCTATTGGAAGACTCTGTTCCAGAACCTGACTGCTCTAAGAGTTGGGACATTTCTTCTAATTTCCCACTAAATTTGTTTCCAGCTGTTCACACCCATTCGTTCTTGTGACAACACTGGCGTTTCACTTAAATGGTTCTTTTCTCTCCTGATGTTTACCCTGCTGATGTATTTATAGCCTAGTTTCTATTTCTTCTCAGCCTCTGTTTCACTAGGCTAAACAAACAGATTTTTTCTAATCTCCTGTTAAATGGACGACCTAAACTTTTTACCATCCTGATATTGCTTCTAAACTCTTTAGCTTCATAGCAAAACAAAGCCCAAATCTGGTGACAGCTTTCAGAGAGTAGAAATTTAATTAATCTCTAAAGTTTTCAGAAGCAGTGCAATAAAAAGTAAAAAAGTAGTTATAATGAAAAGTAATATTTCAGGTGAGTGGTAAGATATAGAAGGAAACACACTGGTCCCATGTAGAAACTAATGTTGAGACTGAACCATGCTTTATCAGCTATTTACTTCTTTCAGGTATCTTTTAATTTTTAAATGCAGATGGAATAGCTTAGGGGTAAAATATATTTTCTGCTCATAGTGTTCGAGGTAACTTTGGAATGCTGACCTCTGCCTCTTAAAAAGGTGGTCAGTTTAGCATTTATCTGTATAGAGACTACCATTAAAAAAAAAAAAGGTTAACATATCTCAGCAGTTGGCAGGGTTGTCTCTCAGCCTGCATGCTGGAGAAGAATAGTTAATTTGGTGGCTGTGTGAGGGTGGGTGAGTGAGGGTGGGCAAGAGTGAGACTGTGAGGAAGTAAAATGTGTAAGAGGTAACTGGTATCTCCAGCACTTTTGCTGATAAACACTGATTTCTTTCAAGAGAAGCAGTACAGAAAGTTTTAAACAAAAGTGGGCATGGGAAAAAAATTTCTGAATGCATATTCTGTGTAGTCCAGACTCAGGTTCTGCTGGTGCAAATACATTTTACTACATCCACTTTTAAGAGTATAGCTTCTGAAGGTCAGCAAAATGAAAAGGGAATTTGTTTTTCATTTTCTATTTCTGTCTAAACATTGTTGTGTTCTCAGAGGACAGAACAATCTTTATGGCCCAGGGATGCCCTGCTACAAGTGTGGGAAATTGCTTTGAGTTTTCTCAATGGGAGAAGCAAGCTGACTCCCAGGATCCATGGCAGAACAAAGACCCTGATTGTACTTGAAGACAGAGGTGCATGTAGCCACAGGATTTCACTGGGAAAAAATATCTTACTTTGTCTTGTGAGACCCCCATCATATTCTCTCAGCCCTGTCATATGATCACCAGACAGCTGAATGGGATAAGCATGCCATTTTGCTTTTGGGTTTGACCAATTATTTGCTCTCCAAAGAGGAGTGCAGATAGACAGCTGATACATAAGTGGAGCCTTAGCCACACAATAAACAGAACACATCCTTAGTTTGGGGAACAGAGGCTCTTGTTAAATGAAAAAGGCCAGTGGTGAATGGTGAAGCTCAGAAGAAAAAAATCTAAACGAACGGCCATGTTTGCCTCTGCAGTGTTTTCTGCAGCCTCCATTGTATCCTTCCCTCTCTGTAGCCAAGTGACCTCTAAACCTTGCAAACAGCACACAGGGCTTTTTTTCTTCCTTTTCTGTGTCGCTTATTATCCTTTCATCTTGAAAGGTCATTGGGTATTGGCTGAAGAAATATACCACTTAGCTTTGAGTGTTCTCTCTGTTTGAAGTGATTTGCCTGTTTGTTTTATAAATGGGAGTCTGGCCACAAACAAACTGAAAATTAGTTAATCACCTTTTCCAGTCGGCATACGGTGGGTGTTGTGTCGTAAGAAGAACAGGTTAATCCTAAAGCAGATTGAAGTACTTCATCAGTCACATGCAGGGCTCAGGGGTCTGGTGCGGTGACGAGGCAGTTGGAGGTTCAGTGCAAGCAGTTACTGTAGGACTGGGAAGGATAAACCATCTAGAGAAACTCCAATATTTAAAAGTTAGAAATACTTACTAAAATGATTTGGAGGGGGATTTTTTGCCCTAAAGATCATGGGCAGATTGTATACATATTTCAAGTATCATACTGGTAAATCTAGACAAGCTTGAAAAAGTCATTACATTTATTACTCCTACAGGATAAGACATGACTAGAGAATCAGAAGTATTGCATGTCATGTTCCAGTCCTGAGGTGGAATCCTTTTCAAGTATGTTTTACCAATTTGCAAAAGGCATTTTACCTTATTTATATGCAGACGGTAAACACACAAGGAAGCTGTACATTAAAGACCAGTTTCTCATCAGCCCACATTTGTTATGGCCAAGAATTTTTAAATGATACCCTGGATTCCATGAAATTTTCAGGGAGCATGTAAGGGGGTTGTCCTGACAATCCTCTGCATGATAAGCATGTTCCTATGTTTAATTAACTTGTCATTTCAGTGAATTCAAAGAGTGGAAAAAGAAAAGAAGAAAGAAACAGAAAAAAAAGAAAAAAAAATGGTTAGGTAATTGATGGCCATATTTCAGAATAGTAAAAACATGCATATCACTTCAGTAAGTGGTCTTTGATTGCTGAGGTTGGGCCTGTTCTTGAAAAAGGAGGTACAGAGCAAAAGCAACAACGTATTATCTTCTGATGTGAAACAGAATAGTTGTTTTACTCCTTTTCTTGCTTACACAAACATATTCACACATATACTCACATACAGTAATATATATACACACATATATTCAAACATATTGCACAAAATATTATTTATTTCATATGAAATGGAAGTGGAGCAAAAGAAGACCCACAGTGAAATTGCATTGGACAGCTGGAAGTTATGAAATGGCAGAAGAGGACTGTTAGAAGGAAGCAGTTGTGAAAAAGAAGACATCAATATACTGATTCTGAAGAAAAACAAGAAATTTGACTGGAGAGGTGAGGACATTGGTAGTGGTTGAAGCAGCAGAAGTTATCTTCATCACCCATCTATCAAACAGCTTTATCAAAATAGTTAAATACAAACACACATTGGAGGGAAATTCTAGCAATTGCCACTATTTATCAGTCATTGACATTTTTTCCAGAACACTGTCACTGCCACAGGTATTAGTTGCCAGAATTTCCAACAGCCAGGGATAAAGAGTGCATGTCTGAGGCATGCAAAAGGACCCCTCGACTTTAGAAGTGGTACTTGCCATTTGGAGGAGAGGTGACTTGATGGAAGGCTATGAGTCATGCTCAAGCTGGCTCTCTCTATGATCTCTATGTTTTATGGCTAAGTACAGTTTTTCATTCTCCTGAAATGTCAGGCTTGGCACCTTTCAAAGCTCTAGGATCATTATGTTTTTCAGAGAATTGGAACCTATAGATTGTGTGCAAGTTTACTGTGAAGCAATTAATCCTTGGTTTGATGACAAGCACTTAAGTGATTTTGAAGACATATTGATGTTCTAGCTTGTCCTGCTGCACATTGCAGAAAGCTAAAAAACACCATTTACTGGAAAGCTGCTGTGTTTATTAATCCGAATTTCATACTGCAGCTCAGAGATCATGAAAGAAAAAAATATCATTGGCACTGTTTTTGCACTCTAGTTGTTATTCTGGTTTTTAGGGCACTGGCAATTAACCATACCTAAGTGTAGGTACGATATCCTTGACTATTATACTGAGTGAAAAAAAATCCTTTAAAATGGAGAAGAGTGTCTTTTTTATTCCTGCTTTTAGGTTGTGTTGTTCAGAGAGCCAGAGAATAAAAGATTTTTGATCAACTGAAGCATTCATTTTGCTCAAGGCTGCTGGGCAAAATGACGTATTTGACCATAGACAAAGTTATCCTCTAGAATGCTAGACAAATGTGCACTGTTTGCTGTGGCAGCTTGTTTATAGCCAAGAAAAGTAATGATATCTCCATGGAGGAAGAAAATTTCCCTATACCTAACTTTTTTTATTTCAGTAAAAAAGAGTAATGACAGCTGAGTTGAACTCTGCTACTATTTATTTTGAAAAAGGTTTATTTGTGATTTCCATAACTTCTTTTCAAACAGTTAAATTTTATAACATTTTTTTTGTTTTTATTTTCTTAAAATAATAGCCATAAGTAATATTATTTAGCAGTAACCAGGCTTCTGCCACATGAGGAAGCAGAAACACAAAGTAAGTGACAAGTGTGGCCACAAGTAACCACCTATCCAGGTGACAGAAACATACAGAATCAAGGAACTATAATTATCCTAGTTTTACCAGAGAAGAACTGAATCACAAATGATAGTGTTCATTAATTTGCACAGACTAACCAAATCATTATATAGTGGAAGGAACACACTGAAGCAATACATAAAACATGGCTCTTCAAGAGCCATTCATTATTGTGAGTTACCAAGGATCACAGAAGCAGGGAGTGGTAGCTATCTTCCAAATATCACTGTAGCATAAAGAAGGCAAAGGAATTTCTGTCAGTATATAAACTCATATTGGGAAAGTACAATTTGCTGGAACTGAGACTGTACCTGAGAAAAGGTAATTTATGACAAATATATTTTGCATAAAGAAATCATGCCTTTTTACAGTTATTGAAGTGCCCATTTGAGATTTTTGAAAAAGGCAATATTTCATTTTTTGTTGTATTGTTTGGATGATTTTGTTTTGAAATTAAGCTAATTTACAGCAAAATGCTTTAAAGATTGAAATTCAAATAAGTAAAACATTTCCTGTCTCTTGGAATGGGACTCCATTTCATAGAATCACGGAATCATGGAATCATAGAATGGTTTGGGTTGGAAAGGACCTTAAAGATCATCAAGTTCCAACCCCCCTGCCATGGGCAGGGACACCCTCCACTAGCCCAGGTTGCTCAAAGCCTCATCCAGCCTGGCCTTGAACACTTCCAGGGATGGGGCATCCACAGCTTCCCTGGGCAACCTGTTCCAGTGCCTCACCACCCTCGCAGTGAAAAATTTCTTCCTAATGTCTAGGAATGTCTAATTTCAGTCATAAGTTGAATAAGATTTAGCTCCAGATTTCCCAAAGTTTTTAGGCTTCCTTTCGGTAGGAGGAAACACTGAGGGATTTTATTCACAACCTTAAATTGGATATAAAAAAGTCCACCAGTCCTCAAATTTTCTGCTGTGACTGGTTAAATCAGTTTAAAAAAAAATCTGTTTGCTTAAAAATCACTGTATCTAAACTAAGCTTTCCATTCTGCTTTTAATAATTCCTACTTTTTTTTCTTTTTAGTTTTCATTAATAGAAATACTGCATAGGTTCTGGCAGGCATCAAAATGGAGGAACTAAAATATAATGACAGGCTCTTCCCTGAAAGTATTTTTAGTGCATCTGGAAGCAGGAGGAACCAACCCAAAAGATTTTTTTTCATAAAATTTCTGACTCAGATGGCAGGCTCAATCATTTGTCATATTATGAAGCTGCAATCTTATTTTCGGACACTAAACTAAACTCACATAACCACCACCGAAATCATTGACAGTGATTTGATTTTTA
>NW_010135014.1:0-12724 GCF_000699245.1 Pterocles gutturalis
GCTGAGGGTGTGTCGGTGGCCCGGCGGGTACCGTCGGGAGTAAAACCGCGTTGTTCTGGTGTCACCGGCCCCCCTTCCCCAGATCAACTGAAAAAAAAAACCAACCCCAAAACAACCTAAAACTTACCCACTAAACAGCTGAGGCTAATGACATGGAAGTGAATTAAGGTGTTAGTGAATTGTTGGCATATTGTCGTATCACATACGTCTGACTGTGACTGTCCGCGCTCTTACGGATGCATAGGAATGGGATGGGGATGATTTCTCACCGTGAAAGGTTATCAGCAATACTGTTAGTTGAGACTTCAAAATACAAATGTAGTTTTTTTATATTCAGGACTTGTATTTAATTTTTTTTTTCTTTAAAATAAATTGTGTATTTCCAGTTTGGAATTTATTTTATCTTAATGGAAAATATCATTAAAAGGCTTTGTTATTCTGAAACAATTTTGATTGCAGTGGGAGTCTCTTTTGAGAACTTCTCTTTCTGCCATGGGAACTTGCAGAGCCATTCAGATTACAATGCTTTTCAAAAGTCTTCCCACTGAAATAAAGTACTTGATTACGCGGCTGGGCACCTCCTAGAATCTAGTGTGGCTCATCACCTTTGAAAGTTGTTCTTTTTTTAACACTTTGATTGTAAGGGTTAATGCTTGAAACATAGTGCTCTTACCACATCTTCGCCTCTTTAAAGCACTTCTGCCAACTGCCTTAAGTGTTTTCCTAACTAGGGTTTGTAAGTACGTTATTTGCCGAACATACCACCTATAGTAAAACCTGCGTGAAAGGTCACCAGAAAAAAGGAATGCTTGTGGTGATTTCTTATCATGGCATACATTCTTAATCACTTTGAAAAAATAAATATTAGCCTTGGAGAGCCTTTCCAAACCATGGTGTTTTCTGTGGTATTAGTGTATTCTGGAGCTTGTGATCCCATGAAGTACGTGTGTGTTTCAGAGCTGTTTCCACTGCATGAAACTGATCTTCCAGCTCTTCAGTGTTCTAAGTGCTTTTAGAATTTTTTTTTTGGGGGGGGGGAGGGTGTGATGCAGATGGGATCATTCCAGATTGTGATTTTTTTTTTTAAATCATCATGGTGACTCATTTATACAACTTGTCCTTCACCCTATCTTTATCTAGTCTGCCATGGAAAGATTGATACAAAAGTTTATATTTTGAAGTGAAATTGAGAACATGTATTTTCCCTCAAGGGGTGTGTGTATATGTTCTTTCAGAGTCACTGTGGTCAACTGCCCAAGTTATATACAGGTATCTAGTGTTTGTACAGTGTAAAACAGCTCCAGCTTTTCTGGAAGAAAATGAGAATATTTTTTTTTAGTGCTGTCTATAGAACCGAAGTTAAATCTTTGTTTTATTACTATGGTATCTTAAACGCTGCATAATATGTCTCTACCACTGTAACGGTAATATTTTTAATTTGCATTCACATGCAATTTTGTTTTGGGACTGAAAGCAAAGTGAGTTTAACACTTGTTAATTTTATGATGGTGTAATTACAGAGTAAGCAGAAATCCAGCTGGGTGGAGATGGAGTAGTGAGGAACAACTAATAGTTTGTAACTTTTAATTCTTACTTGCAGAATTGTCAAAGGGAAACAAATGTAAGGATAATTATGGTTACACAGTGTAAAAATTCAATAACCTGCTTCCTTTTTTAAAAAATACAGCATTACTTTTTACAGTTTGTGTGTGTTAATCTCTCCGTCCCTTTTTTTTCCCCTTTTTTTTTTTTTTTTTTTAAAGGTTACCAGTCGAATGAATGAAAGACACTAGAGTAATTCAGACTGTCTTCCACTGGTACTTTAGGTTCTGGTAATCTTTAGTTATGTAGTCTCCTGCTTCTTTTTGCTCAAACTTTTCATGTAGTGAAGATGTATGGTAATGGAGGAAGGAAGGGAGCTCTGTAATATCTTTATTATTCATTAAGCAGCTCTTACACAATACAATGATGGCAGTGAGTAGATAGTTATTAATTTCAACATGCTCTTCTTCGAGGGTGCTTCTTAATGTATTATTTTAATGGCTCACAAGTATTGATTCAGCACCTCTTTGAGACGAGGGAATATTGTTTTTCCCATCGGTAAAATTAGTGCAATAAACAAGATGTGACTGGGGTTGCAAACAGTAATCAATGGTGGAACAAAATTTGAATTCAAATTCACCTGCCTCTATGGTGTGCTGGTTTCTCCAGAAAATAATGTGAGCTGGATGTCTATATTCAGTGGCCATTATGAGTGCCGTGCACTTCCTCGTATCAGGTTCTGTTGAGAACATGCAATTAATGTCTAGCAACAAACACCTTTTTTTAGCCTGATACGTAGCAGTGAGGCAACGGCAGATACAAAATCTCATAAATATTGCGCTCTTCCTCCTCTCCTTGGTCTTTTTGCCTGCTATTTCGAACTTCTGCAACAAGTGGAACAGCAATCATACAGGTTTCCTTATCCCTGCTCAGCCTTGATTGATTGTTAGAGTACCGTCCACCCACTAAGCTGAACAAGTAGGGGTCCTACTGGAAAACATACTAAGTGCTCCTGTAGTTACACATGGTGATAATGGGAATAAACATACCAGGGGATGAAATAAATTGCACAGTAAGCCTTTTGACTTGTGAGTGCTTTGCTTTGAACCTAAACAATATTATATCTTTAATGCAAAAACAAATTCTGTCACACAAGCTTGCAGGGTCATTATAGTTGCATGGCAGTGGCACTGAAATGTTCCAGGCAGAAGCACAGCTTGAAGTCAGGGCTAACTGCGTTAGTTGGAAACGGGAGGAAGCTACTTCTGTAAAGGTGAAGGGGAAAGGTCAGTGTGGCAATGGGTTTATGGCAGAGGATTGTTAGGATTTCACAATCCCATCCTCTCTTCTCTGACTTGTTCAAGTGCCGGGAGGGAAACACTAGAGACAGAAACAGGGTCCTCTGGTCATGAGTTGAACTTCTGTTCTCCTATCTCGCTCTTCACACTTGGGAAGTGTGTGGTAATGTATGTAATTTGTTCATTCCCTGCCTGTGTCTTTGCATCTTCTAGGTGATGCTTGAGATTTTGGAATTTAGTGAAGGAAGTTCAGCCCCATTATGTCTTCTCTTCTTCTGGAAGGGTATCCTCTGCTGTGTTTATATGATCAAGATCTTTTTGTGGGTGTTTGGCAAAGTGGGATGTTACTTGTTGTGTGTGGTTTTTTTTTTTTTCCTTCTGTCAAATTGTTATTGGTTATGTAGATTGTTGGAGGTCTGCTCATTTTTTTTTCTTACTTTGATGCGCACTTTAAGCTTAGCTTGTCCATAGCTGAGAAGGATTTTGGAGGCTGCTTCTTCCCCAAAGCAATATTATTTCTACTGTAATGTAAGTAAGACTGGTTGCTTTAGCGATCCTGATTGGGAAAAAAAAAATATTTAGTTTTTTCACTAATGGAGATTTAGTTGGAGTTAAGAATTCTTTATTTTTTAAGTTTTCGATGGTGTCATCATCATTAGATATAGACATAATTTATATCTTTTCCCTCTTACCTTCATGACACCTGTGACTATAATAAGGGTCTTATTGCTTTTTTAAATTCAGTTTTCCTTTCACACTTTACAGTGTGTCCAGTTTGACTTTTCTGTATTAATATTTTAAAAGTTACAAAGACTCTTGCTGTGAAAATGGAATAAAACTCTTTCTCTAGTTCATATGGAACCTTATATCCAGTCCCAGTATCCTTTTTCCTTTTTCTACTAAATAAAACCCCAAAACTAATCAGAAACCAATGTTCTTGTGCTAGAGACCGTTTCCACCCAGGTATTATTCAGTTTGTTTAAATGTTTGGTCATACTGTCCAAATTGCCTTTTATCAATGTGATTCCTCTAATTTTGTTTACTGACTTCTTTAGTTGCATTTTGGAAATAACGTGCAGAAGAGGGCAAGGCAAGAGAACTACAAGATGGTGCACATCCAGTGCATGAGTTTAATTTTGCTTACCTTTTATTTTTGGGCACTACAGTAGTTATATTTACCCCTGATGCTCAGAAAATGAACTATCTTTTTTTTGACCTCTGTGTCAGCTTGCTTGTTTACAGGGTTTAATATCACAATCATATTTGCACTTAATAAACAAACATAGTTAGGACAGAACTATCTCATTGCTTCTTACATTCCCGTCATAGGAAAAGCCGTCTAGGTACAGTGTAGCTCTTTGTCGTTGGCTGGTTCAATTTTAAAGGATATTGTTTAAAACTTTACTCTGTGTTATAAAGTATCATTTTCATGTTTCCATGGATTTAATGAATGCAGGTTCTTGCTGAACAATCCATCTTTACAAGATAAACCAGGGCAATTATTGTAGACATGTATTTACAGCTGTGGTAATATATATGTATTTCAATAGTAATAGAACATGAATAGAAACAGTGAGGTGAAAAAATGCACAGAGGCATTAAGAAATAACCTCCAGTGATTTGAAACATCGTTCAATTGTCTCTGCCATAAATTTCAGAATAAGTATCATATATGGGTGATAAAAATGGCATAGGCTATTTTTTATATACTCATTATTCACTTAGTTTGTCTTTTTCAATTAACGTGGAGTCTATCTTTCTCATCTGACCGGGTTTACGTTTCTTTTGTGATCATATGTCAACAAACCACAATAGATGCAGCATAATGTGGCATACAGTGTAAATCTTTAGGTTAATCCTTAACATTTTTTATTATAGTTCATTTGGAATCACTTTGTAACTTGATCATGATTTGTACTGGTGTGGTTTGTTTCATGGTATGCTTAATTTGTTACAACTTCATTTTTTTCACCTCTTTATTGTAGAGCGAGGATGCTCAACTACTCAGCCAATGAGATTAGATATATATCTAGTCCTTTATTATAATTTTTCTTCTTTAATGTAAAAGAGATCTGCTTACTTCATTTGAGGAGTCTTAGCAATTTGGGTGTACTGCTTTCTAAATCACTAACTAAACTGTTGAGCATCAATGTTTTTCACAATACCCCCTTTGTATGTAGGAACACAGCAAGATAGCCTTGGCTTTGGGGATTTAAGGTACAGCAGTTTCTAAAGGCAGTCCTTTCTAGGACTTCGCACTGAAAGGAATGCTCACCTACTTGTTAGGCTGGATCAATGTGATTTTTTAGACATCTTGGAGTGCCAGTCACTTTTATTTTACCATGTGTTTCTGTGTAAGTATATATATATTTAAAGGACTATTTAGGAAACTCGCGGGAGAGACTTTTAAATGTAGTTGGGAAGGAAGAGGGAGAGCCGAAACAAAATCCTCAAATATTTGATGATTCAGGAGGACAGGCAGCCACAGATACTGCTTGATAATTTGTCTTCAGACCTGTTCCCTGTTAATGAATTGCATGAAAACTTTGAAATCACATTAATTAATTGCTTTCTAATGCCAGGCCATGTAAAATGGGAAAGATATGTGTCAGTTTGTTTAATGTTGGTCACCTTTGGACAGTGTGTGTGCACAAATGTGCCTAGCTTGCAGCTACCTTCCAAAATTCTCTGGCTTGCAGCCGGCTTCTGGCTCTCTAAGTCCTTGAGGTGGAGGAGAGAGATGAGAGAAGGCTGGCGGCTGGAGGAATTGTTCTGCTGACCTGCCATTCCCTTCCTGTGTGACTGGCAGTGCATCTACCAGGTGACCCCCTGCAAGTGTCCCTTGTCATATGATGGATGCGTGTCCAGCCCCGAAACAGGAGCCTGCATTCTCCTGGGGTCATGGGCAGGGAGCTGCTTGCGTGCCCTGCCATGTAAGTGGAAACACACCTATCTCATTGCTAGTTTATAATTGGTCTCTGTCATTTGAGTGGTATGGACTCATCAGGTTATGAAGAAGTGACTAACTTTTTGATAATCATGATGGGCAACATTTTGGTTATCTACCAGGGGAGAAGAGAAAGCAAGACCCAGGGCAGAGTCTTTGAGTGCCTCTGTGAGAGTCTGTTTCGCCCACCCTGACAGAAAAATGAGGTAGTTCTGTCCTAACTATGTTTGTTTATTATGTGTGACTTATGATCACTATATTAAACCTTGTAAACAACAAAAGCGCTATGATTTGCTATGATTAGCACTCTTTAATAGAACACTTGCTTTGGGCTAAAAATTTACAACGTTCTTGAAAAAGCCCATCTGCATAGTTTCAGCCTTCATTAAAGAAAATAAAGACTTAAAGCAATGAAAAACTCCCAGTGTTGTCTGTTTATAATCATTGAAGTGAGAAGAACCACAAAATGTTTTAACAATGAAAAGCAAAATAAATCTTTGCTTTTTTTCCTCATAAAAGGAATGTAGATTAAATGAAATTATAATGGCCTTTTAGCTTTTGAGTGTTGTATGAACTGGCAATTAAACTTTGAACTGTATGAGCTGGTTCAAGTGGATAGAGCTAGACTGTGGTGTGACTTCCCTTTTCTGTCAGTTTGTAACCTGTATTGACAGAGCAGTTTTTGAGTGAATTGTATCAATCAGATCTTTCAGTTTGGCAGCTATTGTTTATTTATGGAGGCAAATAATTTCTCTGGAGTATGGTTCAGACAAAGTTAAAATAATGAGCGTTAAGAAACAGAGCAACAAATATGGCTGTTCAAGCTATTGGTCAGCATAACACCCAAGCTTAAAAAAAGTTAGGAGGTATTGAACAGGTTTCCAAAGTTTATTTCTCTTCGAAATGTTAGTGTTTTCAATGGAAACAGCTGAGTCTCTGCAACAAGTGATACTAACTAGCTGCTCAGTTGTTAGGAACAAACAATGTGTGGAAATAGGTAATTTGTTTTGTTTGTTGTGTGGTAACTGATTAGTGAAAGTGCTTTTAAATCAGAAATCTGTTCAAAGAGGTTTTCTTTTTGGAGTTTATCTTTTGTTCCTTTTAAAATTCCTCAGTGGACCAACTACTGAAGCATGAAAGAAACAGGTCTACACTCAAGTGCTTGTGATTAGTAGTTTAATGCTATACAGAAAAGTAAAGTGTAAACTAGCAGAGGAGAGATCAAGCTTTGCATAATCCTGGAGAAGGAGGAGCAAGTAACTGACTAGAATAATGGTGAGAAATGGGTAAATCTTGCTGCTTCTGTTTGAAGTTCACTGTATGAGGCTTGGACCTGTCATACTGGAGTCCTGAGTTCTGTTCTCATTCCAAGGGAAATGATTTTGTGGGATGCCGGAGAAATTGCATGAACATTCCCTTATGTTAAGCCAGTGGTGAAGCTTTCCCTCACAGCAGAGACTGCTTATTCCCTTCTTCCACAGTGTGAAAGTACAGGTAGTGAAGAAGTGATCATAACTTGGATAACTTTTTTGCTTCTTGTCCAGAGGAGCTTAGCATAAGTTACGCATCTCACGTGCATCGGGAACATCCTGGATGGGTTTAGAATGCTATCTCAGAACATGGCTTGAGCAAGACAGGTAACATTCTGGGTAGTTGCGAGTAGGTAAGAAAAATCTATGATACAGTAAAGCGTAATTTTCAAGTAAACTGCTGCTTTAGCATTCCGTTGAAGATCATGTCTGTTTTCATGTTTAGGGCTTGTGATTAATCAAGCTGTATGGTTTCTGTGGACATGTGGAAGTAACAGTGTTCCATAATGAGTACAGTGCATTCTGATAGTGGATACCTAAGCTCAGAGAACTGGTTTTACAGTCTCATGGGAGAGGGAAGCCATCCCAGGGATGTCTTCTCTGTAACTGCTGCTGTTTAGAAACAACAAACTTGTCAGGCTCTTGTGCATGCTTGCTCGCTTTCTGTCTCTCTTCTTCCCCCCTCCCCTCCAACTCATTATCTACTTATAATGAGAATTAGTGGAGCATCTGCTTCTGACCTGTCCCTCCATAGTTGAAAATTCTGCATTATTTCTGCTTTTGAAACCCAAGCTTTTCTAGAAAAGGACAGATTCTGTCAGCAATGTAGCTAGTCCTCACATTTTTTATCTATAGTGTATTTTAAGCCAGAAGTGGTAATGATAATCAACTTGGTTCCTCTTCCCCACATACTCCTTAATTGTGTTATCTCAACATTTGTATTTGAAAAAAAGCTTTGACAGTCAGTCAGAACTTGAGACGCCAGAGTTCTCAGCTAGGTTTTGAGCTTTTCCAAAAAGTAAAGAAGCCCACTGAGCTTAAATGAAGGCTTCTGAAGCAAAGTTATGTGATTAATTACTGTGCAAGTGTCACTCCTTGTTTATAAATGTGACTAATTCCTCTAAGCTTTTGCATATTGCTGCCTAGGTAGACCTTTGAAGCTGCTATCTAATTTTTGAAATAAATATGTAAAAGTAAGAAGAAACAAATATTTAATCAGCCTGTCCCTCCCAGAGTGAAAGGTTGGCCTGTACTCAGAAAATCCTGTTGTGTTTCATCGAGAGAAACACTGTTGATGGGTTTGTTTTTTGCCCTCACTAGTAAAAGTATTTTTTTTTTTTTGACCTAAGTTTTGTGGTTGGTCAATGTCTTCGAATTGTGTTTGTCCTCCTTTGCCCACTTGATTGGAAATTCCAGTCATTGGAATTTATGAAGGTGTATAAATTCTATGGGTTAGGACAAAATGTTTCTAGGGATGCTTGGTGTATGGCATAGAGGCTGTTGGGGGTGTGTCTGGAGGATTCATTAATACACATTAAGTGCCTTTCCTTCTGTCCTTGTAAAAAGGGAATGCCATAGAACTGAGTGTGAGTCCCCCACCTTCAGGACTGCTTTGGAAAATGTAATGGGGAAGCTTCTCTGTCTTATGGGGAGGGGGAACAACATCATTCTTCAGAACTCTAAAATACTGTAAAAAAATGAAGATTTTTGCCACACTTTGTGAAGACAGCAATCTAACCATCTAAATAATAATCTGGTAAATTATTTATAAAGAATGATATCTTTGTAATAGCTTTGCTAGTGTTCTCAAAGAGTAACTTTTGACTTCTTGCAGCCTGTAATATAAAGTGGGATATGTGTCTGTTGAACTTCTGTTTTATAAAGGAAAAAAGCAGACAATTCAGGTTTTCAGTCAGGACATCTGCAGTAAATATTCACGTAAGTGTAAACTCTTGCATGAAAACATTTGAGTACTTAACTGGCTGTTTTGTGTTTATTTATGAAAATAGAATGTCTCATTTGATTTGAAAAGTTACAGGATCAAAATAGTACTATCCATATCTAGTTGCATCTACACAGATTGAGACAAAAAATATATATACATGTGTGTGTATGAGGGAGCGTGCAGGCACTGTGTGGGGGTGTTGGTTACTTACATATGCTTTCTCTTATTCAACGAACAGTTATTATCCATACAGTTGAGAAATTTAAGTTAACAATGAAGATTTTTTGTTCATATTTCTACTTTTGAGTTTTCCGGATAATCCTATGTAGGCTGGTAATTATAAGAAACTTTTACAGTTAGTTTTCACATACTACTGGAGGAGTAACACTCTCCCGGATTCTCAGTCATTGTACTGTTTTTCTCCTATGGAATCGATATTTACTGTATTACAAAGAACTATGGTAACTTTTATGGAATGCTTTGATTTTACGTGACTATATAAACATATCTTCTGTATAAGAATTAAAAATTACAGTGCAGGTTAGAGCCTTAGTTTGTGGTTCTACAAGTGTCGTTATGCTTAACTTCACAAGTGGATGCTTGAGCTCGACTCCTTCGGTATGGTTACTGTGCCTACCTAATTGTTTGCAGGATTAAGGCTTTGGTTATGAACTTTTAGTCAAGTAGGAAGTTCAGAGGCAATGTGAGAACATCTGAAAATACTGTAACCGGTAAGTGACCTATATTAATAGCTGGGTAGGCGTTACTGCTGAAATAATGAATTACTCAACCATTTTTGTAACTTGAACTTCTGAAATAACATGGCAGTAATACATGCATAAAGGTTATTTCTGTGTTTTAGCTTTAGCCCTTACTTTAGGTGATGGAAAGTAATTGTTATAGTACTGCAATTTATTGGACTTATGTGGCATAATTAAGTGAGCAAGAACCAAATGTCACCATAGGATTTGCTGTACTAAGCATAAGTAGATCAGAGAACAAATGTATCCCATTTAGAATCGGAAATGTCTGTTAACTATGCTGTGTGTAGGCTTGAAAATCATTTTCTTAGTTTTTTTCATAGTAGTATCAGGACATAGTCATTACAGCAGTATTTATCTTTTTTTGAGGCATACTTTTTTTCTTCTTCATTTAGATGTTGACACATTTATTTCTCAAGTGCTAAAAGGAGAAAGTCTATCCAAGAAAGCAAAAGAAAAGAGAGAAGTTCTTCTCAAGAAGATAAAAGATGTTAAGGCAAGGTAAGTGAACTTCATGGCTTTTCATATGTTATAACATCATTTACCAATAACTTCAGTTTTTCAGTCTTTTAATAACCATTCACAGTATTAACAATTAAAAACCTCTCTAGGTCCTGATTTTGTCAAATAATCTGCATGAGTTTAAGTCTTTATATCTTCTCGAAACTGCTACAATTTAGTAAGAAATAAGAACATAAGGATTTGTCCCGTTTTAATTGCTGTAATATTCTGAACCCTAATTGCAAGCTGGTTGGGTAGAGCTTGCCTTCACTTCTGCTTTGGTAAGATTAATTAAAATATGAGAAATATAATGCACTGAGGAAATGAATGAGCTTCCTGTCACCATACTCAGCTGGTATAAAACAGTGTAATTCAGTGCTGAGTTTGCTTTACTGTGTATTCTGTCCTTTAGCTCTGTCTGTAATAGAAAATTGAAATGTAACTGGAAACTACAGATTCTGTTTGTTTCAACAGTGTTAGAGTAGTGCAGTACTATGACAGACTAAGCAGAAGGCTATAGTTTGGTTTTTTTTAATATCAGGTATGATTTGAGACTGTTCTATTGTGTTTTAATTTCAGTCAGACAATTCAACTAAAGAGATTTGGCTGTAGTTTTATTTGCGCTACAAAATTTTCTTTGCAAAATCTCATTTATTTCGACTCTAATCAACTAGTACTGAGATATAATCTAGTACTTGCTGTTCTTTTCCCATTGTTGTTTCCAAAGTGCTTTTCTACTGGTCACTCCTGTGTGATATCTCTTAACCTTTCCTTTGACATGCTCCTGCCTCTGTGGCAACTTGTTTACAATTTCAAAGACAGCACAATCATCTGGCAAGGGCATCATTCTTTGTATCACACTAACAGCAGAAAGACAGGAGATGTAATTTAATTACAAAATCTTGTAATTGAAGATTTGTGTGCCTTTAATTCAGGCTGTAAATGCTTAGGGAACTACTTTTCCATTTATTTATTATTACATTTTTTTAAAGAACTAGGATTTTCTTTCTCTTTTTTCATGCATTCCCTTTTGGGTTATTGAGCTAACTGGGACTGTGCAGATGGCTTGCAGATACAGCACTACTGACTTTTTTTTTTTTTGGTCTTATGACTCAACTATGTTTTTTTGGATGATGAAGTATCAAAGGAGGGAACCTGCAGTTATGAGCACAGTTGACACTGAATCTTTTGCTATTCACTTACATGACCCCATGATTTCATACCTTATTTTGATTTCTAATTCCTTCCTCGTCTCCTCCAATATTATTCACTGTTAACACCATTTTTCTTTTCATGCAGGCTACAAAATATATGCACATTGTAGTAATCTTTGATTTTCACATCCCACATATTGGGCTGTGCCTAACTATTACTGCTACTTGCCATGTAGGTTTTCTCAGATCTGGCCTTTTATCTCTGTTTGCATTTCTCAGTTTCTTATCCCTAGACCCTTCTTTTCTTTCCTGCTCGTTACTTGTAAGTAAGCATCTCCTTACTGACTAACCTGATACATGCACTACTGCTTATTGTCTGTAAAAATGGTCTTGGCAGCTGCATTTTATTTGCCAGTTTTTTTCTGGTGAAATAGTCTTCTTTTCACATCAACTCTAGTCCACGCATGCTTCTTGACATGCCGTTTTACATAACTCTGTCCTGATTATTTGTCTTTGTACATCAAACTGTATCCTATGATTATTTTTGTTTTTGAAATATCAAGATTTATCTCTGAAGAAACAGTATTTTTACCCTCTGGGATTATAGAATTTTTTTTTTTAAGGTATTAAATAAGTTGAGATAATCTTATTTGAGAATTTTTTTTTTTTTTAAATTTAGACATACACTACCTTTTTAATTTCTAAATTATTAATACTTTTTCATTTGGATTTGATAAATTACTGCAACTAAAACCATTAATTGTAATTTTTTTCTTCTGACCTACTGTGTTATTTTTAAAATATGCTTTGAGTCTTTTACTCATGCACAAAACTTTTTGAAATATATTAAAATTTAGAAGGTTTGCTAAAATTAAAGATGCTTTTGTATGTTTATACCTTAAGATATCTGAGTAGCTGTATATTCCTAGAAGATGTGCTCTATCTGAGTTTGGTTTTATTCAAGTCTTTTTCGAAGTGACTGAGGACTCTCTCTGCTGCAAAGGCAAAGAAACCTCCCAAAACCTGAGTAAATATTTTAGCCAAAAACAGAGACTCAAAAATTATTAAGGAAAACTTGCAGTGCAAAGTTTCAACTACAAAACTTGTTGAAAACTAGTAGTTGTTCTGTGCTATGTTCTAGTACTGTGGATTTGCCAAGGTGCATTGCCTGATGTTGTTTCTTCTTCTTTCTGCAGTTATCCTCAAGAATTCCAGGATAAAGGTAAATCTCGTGCCATCCCCCTGCCCCCCGCGCTGTGGTGTATT
>NW_010135015.1:0-313 GCF_000699245.1 Pterocles gutturalis
AAAAAATTTTTTTTTTTTGGGGAGGGGGTTCACATCACCCTGGTACCCCCCCCCTCTACGGGCGGTGGTCCGGGTTGGGGTCTGACCTGCAGCGCTCCGATAGCGGCGCTCTGAAAGCGAAGATCGGTTTTGAAGTCTTGGGCGATTTCTCTCACCAGACGTTGGAAGGGGAGTTTACGGATTAGGAGTTCCGTGGATTTTTGGTAACGACGGATTTCTCGTAAAGCTACAGTGCCGGGTCTGGAAGGGAATGGCATCCCAAAAAAAAAAAAAAAAAAAAAAAATCACCAAGGGGGGGGGTCTATCTTAAAAT
>NW_010135015.1:943-1199 GCF_000699245.1 Pterocles gutturalis
AACAGATTTTACTCATTTACATAAGAAAAAAAATCACTCCAGAAGGGGTTTCACCCACTTAGGAGAGAAAAAAAAAAATTCTGAGAAGGGGTTTCAGCCATTAAATGTGATCAAAAAATCGCTCTGGGAGGGGTTTCACCTGTTAATGTGATCAAAAAATCGCTCTGGGAGGGGCTTCACCTGTTAACGTGACAAAAAAAATCGCTCTGGGAGAGGTTTCACCTGTTAACGTGATCAAAAAATCGCTCTGGGAGGG
>NW_010135016.1:0-4314 GCF_000699245.1 Pterocles gutturalis
TTAATATTTTCTGTTTGTGAAAGAGTTATTTTTCTTCTGTGTTTTGAGGTTTTTTCCTCCTTTATTCTGTTATTACCATGCTTACACTTATTGTACTATATCTACTTTTCACAGAGCACCAAAGTAATCTTTAATTTAAAATTAAAAATACTAAATCAGTGTTGTATGTTTCCCCCACCATAAAAATAGTTGTTTACTTAGAAATGAATGTTCTGTCCTGAATCTTCCAATAAAGGATTTTTTTTTTAGGTTTTTCTTTTGGGGGGTTTTTTTGTTTGTTTTTTTTTTAAACAACATGGTATTTTGGCCTTTTCTTTCTTGAATGAGCTTAGGTCATGAAGCAAATGCAAAAGGCAGGACTGCATTTTATTTTGTAATTTTTAAATTGACACCAGAAATGCACACTGGGCAGATAACATTAGAACAGTAATGTAATCAGGACAGATGCAGTCTTATTTTAGGTAATTCATTCATAATAAATATTCATTACTTATCCCCATGACTGATAATGCAGACTCAAGGAGATGCTCATATCGTCCTTCTGCCGTTGAATAGAGTCAGATGACATTTCTTTGTTTAAAAGGAACAAAATTAGTGCTCACCAGAATCAACTCAGGAGACCAAGAGTAATTTCCAAAACATTAGAAACATACTGCTAGCTCTCTTCCTTTCCCCTCCCACTCCTTCCCCAATTTTTTCCACCCTATTTTGAACTAAATGCATGAGTTTCAGAAAGGAGCTAGAACTTATCTGCATCTTCAAAGCTCTGTAACTTCCACAGAATGAGAGGCAATAGTTAAGCAAAAGAGATACTTCAAAGATGCAATTAGCAGGAAGGCAACTGCTGTTTGGCATGACTTTGTCACCTCTGTTACAAATACATAAGAGTTTTAAAAGTTGTGATAACCCTCTTGAGCATACCTGATCAAAGCACTCACTATGCTGTTCTCTGCCTCAACATCAACTTATTTCTTATCAAACAAATTCCAGAGTGCAAAAAAGAAGCATTCGGATGGTGTAAAATACTTGCAGACTTTCTCACAGTTGGGACAGATTTTCAAAAAGCTGCAGCAAACTCCTCCCTTTAGCGTAAGGTCGTCATTTCAGAAATCATGCTCCCTGCATTTACTAACAGGCTTATTAGGACATTCATCAGCCTTGGCTTTGCTTACAGCCATTAAGGAACAAACCAGTCATCACCTGCTGCTAACAACAGATACTTTACGGATTATTGCTTAATTAATTGTTGAATATAACTTCATGAATCCTTACATTTCAGTTCATATCCTTTTTAATGTACAAGAATAATGTAATGCCACACAGCCATAAAATGTTACAGAGACCAAAATGAGAATCTTAGCAGACATCAATAACATGAAATACAAAGCAGTATTGGTACATTTGAAGTATTTTAAAAAAACCCCATAATTTAAAAAATGCACAATGACACTTTTTAAAATTTGCATCACATATACAAAACCCCCATGTTAATTTCAGTAATATGAAGTTACTATAATAACTAAAGACAGTCTCACATGAAAGAGTACTGATGGTATCTTTTCAGTAATACTCTAACTTAACCTACCGGTTATTAAATTTAAATATTTTAAATACTGTTACTTCACATTTTATGACTTATTAGACTATTCTGTGCTTTCACATGAATGAAGTACAAAGTTCTTAAAGGCAGAGTAAAAAATTAACTTCTATTTTAGTAGGAGGAAAGTGCATGGGAGTTAAACTCTATTTGCTTTTTTATTTGTAGAAATTCTAAACTTTAATGAATTCCCAACCTCCTCAGAGAAAATGGAACTAAGCTGCACATAGAAAAAAAAATAAGGGGTCTGTATCTCCTAAGTTTGACTAGAATCTCAAAATAGTTCTTATGTGGGACTAAGTAGTGTACCAGCCCCGCTCTGGCTCCCTGCACAGGCTCCAGTATTGTCAAATTGCCTAGTTCCAGTAGGACGTTTTACTTTCAGACATGCTTAACCTAAAATATCGTATTTTTTTCCATTACTGGTCCACCCTCTTTCCTTCTTGAAGAGCTTATTATAACTATTTATGTAAAAACAATTCATTTCAGTCAGCCCTACACAGAAATAGATCTGTGTACACACATCACGCACTTTTACTGTTGGATTTGGTTTGGTTTTATTGATGCCTCAAGGACTTTTAGCTTTAAGAAGCAGGGATCTGAAATGTCAGATATTTTATTCCTGTAATGTTCCATTTACGTCTGGGTATTCTTGTGTCATTTCATTCCGTGTTCTTCTGAGAATTCAAGTCAACACCCAAAGACAGATTCATCAAACAAGAATTTAGAAATAGATATTATCACAAAGCGTTGCTTATGAGCTATAAGTATGTCTAATATCAACCTGCATAAATAAGCCAGTCTTCGGTATTTTACACAGTAGTGGTCAAACACATTAACCAACACATTTTTTCAGTCTTTCAGAAATGTATCACATACTGTCTGCAGTGGCTCCTCCAGCAGCACGGATACTGTAAGCAATCCAGAATACCCATTCAACAACAACATGGTAAAAAGAAACTGTAGTAATAAGCTGCATAATAAATTATTTCTTAAAACTTATAGATGCTGTTTTTCTTTCAAATACAAAGACACCAAAGTAACTTAAAATGCAAATCACTGTTTGATTTCAAAGAAATACTAAATCTGTTGGGGACAACACTGGTACATAATATGACCCTCCTATTAAGAAAGAGCATTCAGCTCAAAAGATGCTCTCCCAAGCTTAAAATCTAAGTGAAGATTTAGATGGAGAAGCATTTTTTTAAAACCGATTTATAAATTTGAATTCAGAGGACTGGGTGGGGTAAAGCTTATAATGGAAAATTGCAGCAATCTTAACATTAGGAATGTGAGATGTCTGGTCTTAATAAACCAAATTTTCAGGCATCGTGAGTTGTTTGGAAGGACGATAGCAACTTACAAACAAACCAGCCCCACTAAAACGACAAATTGAACATACCCAGTCTTTCAGATTCTGCTGCAATGAGTCACACACCCATAAAATAGCCAATACAAAAGATTCCTCCTGAAAGGTAACAAAGTTCAGGTGAACACAGACAAGGGAAAGTGGAGGAGGAAGAAGATAACCATCATACATGTTTCTGCTCTTTCATACAAAAGGAAGAAGGAGCCCTCCTTTCTGTAATTACATGCTATTTTAAAAATATACCTTTCTGCACTTTAAGCTGATTTGCCTGGAGGAACAAATGACTGACAAAGTTAACAGTTCATTATGTAATCACTGTATTAGTAGTTGGAGGTGTGGGGGGAGTACCTAAGAGTCAAGAATAACCCCTGAGGTCCCGTTATTCAGCTGTGGGGTGCAAAAGCAGAACAATGATTTGCATTCTGGATTTTTGTCCCCGTTAGTCTTGGGGTGTGCTATTGTATCAGACCCGGGCACGTCTGTGAGAGCAGTAAATTCCCCAGTTTCGCTCAGTCTAACAGAAACCATTCCCTCCCGTCCCTTGCCCAGCAGCCACCCTCCCACCTCCAGCTCGGAGTGATCTGATGAAACCAGCGAAACCCTGCTAAGATGCGGAAGAAAAGGACTGACATCTGAATAACTAACAATGCGCTGCCTCTCAGGCAGACAGCGGGGAAGTTCCTTCAGCGCTGTTTGATCTGCTTCGCTGGCATTATTGCAGAAAGCTGGTTTTTCATTAGGTAAGGAGAAGAAAAAAACCCCCAAAGTCGAGATGCAGCCTGCTAAGTGAGATTACAAATGCAGCGTAACACAATGATTGAAGAGAAAATAGATGGTGTAATACAGAAAGGCATAAGACTTGTGAGTGGAAAAAAGTATAAATGACTATTTTAATTAATTTCCTAATGTAAAACACAGCTGTAGTAATGTTGGCAAATATCACCTGCCTGTTTTATGTTTGTTAAATGAAATCATGCTCTTTAATTGGGTCTTAATGTACAAAAGTATGTTTTATTTACTTTTTATTACAATATCAGCATTTTGACTTTCAGTTTGCTTGTGCAAGAGCTTTATAAATTACTTGAATCACTTAAATCTGAATACTATAATCTGCAGTTACAATGTACCAGTTTGAGTTTCAACAATTAAATGCCTTTTTTGTGGACTCCCGCTGCTATGTGAACTGGCTGTAGGCTATTAAAATAATGAGTCCGGACTGAGTCATCTGATCTCAGCCTTGGTGCAAAGCCTGAGGAAAAGGATTTAGCCCACAATTCCTAGTCTGTTTACCAGACTAAGACCAGACCGTTGGAAGCATTACCCCCACGCTCCCTTCCCCCCTCCCGCC